>NW_008652132.1:69514-70668 GCF_000695815.1 Acanthisitta chloris | reverse complement strand
GTGTTAAAATATTCTCAGTGTATGATGGCTGTGGCAGTGGATTTAAATTGCTGAAATTACCTTGTCAGGATGCCTTATCAGCTGCTGTTCTAGTGATTGTTTGGTTTAGATAAGAACTGGAGTGCGATAAAACCTTGATAACAGTTTAGAGATTACAGTTCTTTTGAAACTGCTGGCATTAGCTAGGGGCTCTGAGCTGCGAGAGCTACGCTTGGATTTATTCCACTGCCTTTTTTTTTCCCTCCGCCCCCCTTCTCTTCTTTTGTTTTATGTTTTTGTTTAAGTGCTTAAGCGCTTGTTTTAGATCCTTGTTATTTTGAGCCACACAGCCTCTTACTTTTGGGATTTTTGTGCGTGTGTATAGAGGAGAGGGGCTGTGCTGAGGAGTGGAAGTGAATGCTGAGGACAAGAAGAAAAACAAGGTACTGCTGCACCTCTTGCCATCTGATCTGGTTTAGGGCACTGAGATGTGCACAGAGTTTCAGAAGCTCTGAGGGTACAAAAGTCTGGGTCACTCAGCATGTTTGGTAGCTTTCTCCCGGTACTTCCCAGAAGTTCCTGTAATAATCTGTTAGTTTACAACAGTTCTTTTAATGGGGATGTAAAGTACCAGCCCTTAAAAATCTACCCAATGTTTGTTACAGTACCTTTGTGTTTCTTACACTAATTTTGACTGTGTTATCTTTCTGGTTTTATGAGTTTTGGGGGTTTTTTTGGTGGTTTTTTTTTTGTAGATAGAGACTAGTAACAAGCCTCCAGCTGAACTCATCCCATATGTAGGTACTGAATGGGACAGGAGCAAGGTCACAGCAACCAGTGTGGTGTTTTTGTCTAGTTCTTACTGAAGGTGATTTATATGGTATGGCAGGATGGCCTTACTTTGGTTCTGCCTTTCTTCTGATAAATTAGGCACTCATCAGCTTTTGCACATCTGAAAGTGTGTGCTGCTTAGTTTCTCAGAATAATTCAGATTGATTTGTTTTTCATGGAGGTATAATTTAAAGGAGGAAGCAGAGAAACTGTGGAACTCATAAGAAGAATAAGGAAAATACTGAGGTTAGGACTATGGTTAGAACATGAAAATTCAGGATCAATTTTTGTGGTCCAAACCCTTTTTAGCTTTTGCTTTTAGATTTCTGCTCATGCTCGTTAGG
>NW_008652132.1:62721-69492 GCF_000695815.1 Acanthisitta chloris | reverse complement strand
TTCCTGCTCTACTCGTGCTCTTAGCCTGTGCAACTTATGAAATAAGCATGGGGAAGAAATGTCTACTGAGGTAATTACCTGTCTGGTGTATTAATTGTATTTACAAATCCTGGAATGCTCTGTGACTGGTCACAGTTGAACTTTTCTTGGTTTGGTAGGCGGTAGAGCTCTTTGCATCACACCACTTGGGTTCTCCTGCCTCTGCATACAACGTTACCTGTTTAAGCAGTGATGGGTGGCTCCATGGAGTGCCAGGACAACAGGACACCTGTAATTCTTGCACTGAGCAGCATCTGTAACATCCTGATGTGTAAGAATTACTGCTGCTGTTTTATGAGTACTCAAGGAATGTCCTGCTGGTAGGGCTGGACCTCCACCTTGCCTGTACGCTGCTGTGCTGCTGCATGTGCTTGTATTTGTCCTGTGGTTATGACGTGCAGCTCTGCCAGGAACTGTGGCAGGCAGAGGGGGAATCAGGATTGGAGCTGCTGAGCTGGGCTGATACCTAATTGGTGAGCACTGGCAAGTTGTATGGTTTTATCTTGTATCTGTAAGAGTAGAGAAAAGATTATTTGGGACAATATGCGATTCCAGAAGCTTTAACTGCAGCTTTGAAATACATTTCATTACATTCTGGCTGAAATATATGATAATGCATTCACTGTTGAGCCCCTGCATTGAAGTTGTTGAGAAGTGGAAGGTGTTAGTTACTAGTGCTGTTCCTTCCACCAAAAAGTCTCTTGATGTCAAGGTGGTTACAACTCAAACCTGCACTTGAATTTGTGTTTGCATTTTGTTGTGATTTGTGTGGCTTAGTGATTTTTTTTTTTCCTTTAGCAAAGGAAAATGTAGTGTGTCCCCTGTTCCACTAGTCAGCCTGATAACACGCTGTGTGTTCCAGTTGGCTCAGGCACAGCATGTTCTACAAAGTCCACAACAAAACTTTGGACTGCATCAGTTTGACTATCTGGGGATATGTAAATAATTGCAACACAAAGTACCAGGGAAAATGTACTCTGGAATAACTAGACTTTGCTTCATTGTTAGTTTTGTTATTGTTGGTTTTTTCCCTCGGTTTTAACCCGAAATGCTTCATTTTTTTCCCCTTGTAATATGGGAGGAACCTGTTAGGGAGTTGCCTTACTGAATGTGTGCCCATGTGTGCTTGCAACTGCTGCAACACATCGTCTGAAAGCACCGGTAAGAGAAATTTAAGAGACTGAGTTTCATGTATTGGTTACAGCTCAAAACGTTAGTTTTATATATGTTTTTAATGGGGCAGCATTTGTGTTGAGTTCTGGTTCCTGTCTGGGAACAGGTTGATTTTTGAGATTGTAAAGATTTTGTTTCTGATGTGATGATAGTTTGTTGGTGTTTGTATTACTAAGATGCCCATATTGGACACATTCTCAAAGGCATGGTGTAAACCCTCTCCAGCCCTAAATAGAGCAGTCAAAGTTGGAAGAAAAAAATGATCAGGCTTTATTTTTAGTCCTGGTGTAGGGTGACCAGTTGACTTCCTTAGGGTTGTACAGGAGGCCTGTGGAAGACTAATTAAGCAAAAGATGAACCACAGCAGAAATACATCTCCAAACTATTTGAACTACCAAATCTAATCAAATAATAAAAATGAACAAATAAGCTACCCAGCAGCCGAGACACTTAATGAGGACTTGGTTAGAGTCTTAATTGCATTCAGGCACTCATGGCTGTATTTTCAAGCCTGTGTTTTTATGACTTGAGAGTGTACACTTTGTTTTTTCCTCTTAATGAAAGCTCAACATTTCTTTTGTTCCAGCAAATTTCAGAACTTAGAGGATGATGCCAAATTATCACATGCCTCACAACAAAACAAAGAGCTGGCAGCATTGCCTTCCTAGGGGAAACTGGAAATATCCCAGGCTCACTCCAGCCGTGCTCTAATTTGAGGTTTAACGCTCTGTTAGTATCAGCCCACAGTTGCATCACTTGAGTAGATGTGAGCTGGGACTGGGGGATAGCAAGGAGTCATTAGCCTCAGCATTGTATGGGGATGGTCAGAGCCAGGACCTTGCAAGCGAAGTTGTACAGGGGAAATCAGGTGGTTTTTACCTCCCAGGCCAGACTGTGCGTGAGGATTGCAAACAAAGCCTAACATGAGCTGCCTAACTGTAGTTTGGTCTGTGGTGGGGTGGGGTGATAGCTGATTAATTGTCCATCAGAAGATTGCAGTCAGTGGCTTGGGTGAAAGTAGTCCTTGTGGGTGTCTTCCCTTCAAGATGCAGTTTCACAGAGCTCCTGTGGGTACAGTCTCACTAATTCCTGTGTGAGCAGAAGGTATCAAAGCCAAGGTGAGGCATTACAAAGAATTCTTTGCGAAGCTCAGAGGCTTCACTTTTTACCTTAAAGTTTCATGTTGTATCTCAGCTGCATTTCAGGTGATGCTAGAAGTGAAACTCAGCTAGCTCTTCTGGGCTGGAACAGGTACCAGTGAAGAGCTCACACCTTGCGTATGGTTTGCATGCAAAGCAGTGGGATAAGGAAGAGAGATGGTAGATCATTTTTCTGGTCCTTAAGAAGCATCTTACAGAGAGCTGCAGTTCTTAAAGTTTCATGTTGTATCTCAGCTGCATTTCAGGTGATGCTAGAAGTGAAACTCAGCTAGCTCTTCTGGGCTGGAACAGGTACCAGTGAAGAGCTCACACCTTGCGTATGGTTTGCATGCAAAGCAGTGGGATAAGGAAGAGAGATGGTAGATCATTTTTCTGGTCCTTAAGAAGCATCTTACAGAGAGCTGCAGTTCTGCAGCTGTAAGACACATTCCTGCTTGCTGTATCCTGTTGTTGCTTTCTGCATATTTTGACTAGGGGTTCTTACTGTTTCCTTCATTGCCTTCTGCTTTGGCAATGAGGAGGTAAACTCTGCATTACCTCTTGTGATTTGGTGCTTATAGTGACAGGACAGTGGTGTCACTTCCTCTAGAGCCTGTCTTTGAGTTATTATTATAATACTCCTGAAGATATATCCTACATGCAAGTAATTCTGTTATTGTTCTCTGCACCAAAAATGCAGTAGCTTAAATTGCACAGAGGTTGTAATACCAGTCTCAGTTGTTACTGTGGGCCCTAGCACCCCGTCTCTCTGAAGGAAAGGGTGGTGACAGAACTGCATCCCTTTGGTTTGCTCATCTTCCTCTAAGTGTGTGTGAAAATATGTATGAAGACAGTCTAAGTAGTGAAACCACAGTGGTGTTCTGAAATGCGTAGAGGCTCAGAAGTTATACCTCTAAAGATCTGGCTTGTGACCTCCTGGTCACCTTTCTCATGTCTCTTAAGACGTGAGCAGTCTTACAGTAAAAACTAAATGCAATTACAGTGCTCAGAACAGCTTCAAAGTGGCCTAGCTAATTTTGGGTTTGAGTTTGACCCCAGGAGCAGGTCAGTTGCATGGGATGGCAGGCTCACATCTTGAAGATTATGACTAAACCACACCAATTTATTTAGCTACAGTGAAGAATTCAAATTATTCAGGGTTGGGTTTTTTTTCCTTTATAACCTCTCAAGAAAGGCAAACTTTAAGCTACCACACACAGCTGGTGTTTCTAATAAGACACAGATGTGTTTTGGGATCTCTTCCCATCTCCTGCAACATTTAAATGTAGATAAATAGAACTTAATCAGCTATAAATAACAGCATGTCATGCCTGTGGATCACTAACCTTCTCTGGGACTCCCACAGGACTAGGGTTAAGCTTGATTGCTTCAGTCTACTGCAAACAACAGAGTAATCAGCTGTTGGATATTGCAAGAGGAAAGGTGGAGGGAGCATAAAGAAGCAAGTCAACATCCATGGCCAGTGACATGATGCCCTGGCACTCAGTGTGGGATAGTCACAATGCTTCAAGACCAAGCGGATTCTTTTATTCCCTGTTTTTGTTTAAGTGCACAAGAGGTTTAATATCAGTACATTTGTGAGTGTTTGTAAAAACAAACTCAGGAGGTGCCAATGAACTTTTTTTTCCCCCCTTAGGGATATTTTCCTCCTCTCAGGGATAGCTGCTCAGATTTGCTGGATTTAAAAGGTGGTGATTGTGGCTCTTTGGCTCTGTGGTAGATGAGGGCAAGTTATTCCTCTGTGGCCATTGCATATTGCTAATTTAGGAGAACAGATTGGTGTGTCTTGTCTGGGATGTGGTGGCCATCAGCCACAGGCAATTCTCCTAGGCTGGGGGAGTCAGTGTCTGTCAGCTTCCAGCACTGGGGTCTGTGTGCCTGGCCAGGCTGGCCTGCATGGGAATGTGTTATGGGGCTGCTGTCTTCTAGCAGCTTTCTGCTGGAGCCAGTGTGAGGCAGATGCTGGTGGAACCACTGAGACTCATCGTCCATTGCTACCAGGTTTTGCCCTTCTTGTCTGGGCATTGCTCAGCACAGCATTCTGGTACCACCTGCACCATCACCAGCTGCTCTACATCCCATGGTACATAAATACCACGGGGTACCATGGATCAGTAATGATCACAACTGTGCAGGCTGTGCCATGTTCATAGATGGAGTTGTTTTTCCTCCTCTCATACTCAATGCAGACTGCTATCATTTTTTGGTCCGGGTTGAAATGCAGACTTTCAGTCTCTTGTGAGATCATCACACCTGTCAGTGTTGCACTTGAGATGAAAGATATACAACAGACAATCACTAATAAGTTGTCTTTAAGTATTTCATACGTTAATACAGAGGTGACATGGCAGCTTGAGCAAGACATCCTTTGCTCTTTGCTCAACACGTGGCCTGGATTCCCCACTTAGCACAGACCATCAACATTGCTCTTCCAAATGACAGGCCATGATAGGGGAAATTGTGATGTTCCGAACTGCTCGTTGTTGGTATTTGTGTTTTTGGTTCATTGTTACTTCTCTCAAGAGCAGTGGTGGAGATATTTCCTAGGTTCTCTTTTCCCTGTTGGCATCTGCTCTTGTATGGTGTTTAACAGAAATGGGGTTAGTGACTTCATAACCTTTCTCAGCTACAGTATGTTTTTTGAGCTGTAGATTTGGTTGTTTACAGGAGATTTGATTTATAGCAGTGCTGTCTCTGCCCCACACATCTACTCTCCAGTACTACAAGTATCAGGCAGGTAACACCGGGCAAAGCCTCGGGTGATTCAGGCAGGAACTGAAGACAGTCCTTACAGCTCTCCTGAACAAAAGGGCCTCACAAGGGCTGCCTGGAGGAAAAACAGCAGTGCCTTGCATTTGGGGCATGATTTGTGGTGTAGGTTATGTGCAGCACAGCTGCAGAGAGTTTGGCTTGGGTTTAACTCAACACTCCATGGGTTTCTCTGCTGCTGTCTCTACACCCCTTTTCTTCTCAATGTGAGAGCAGGTATCGGGGTCTGCAGTGAACACAAGATTGCCTCTTTGCCTTGCTCTCTTTGCTTGTGTTCCTGTAAGCTGCATTTCCTTCATGGCACTGTAATTAAAGCATTTATGAGGGAGGAGAGGCAGCCTCACAGTGGCACGAGGTGCTGGCGGGAGAGCTGGACCGCGCCAGCCCTGCCGCCCCTTCCGCACGCACACCCTGCCTGTTTGATTTCCCCTGCTGCGGGCCAGGCTTGGGAAGACAGGGGAATATTTATTTATAAGGTGTCTGTACAGATGTTTTCGTTGTGGTTTGCGGTGCATTGGTGCCACTTAGTGGGGGGAGAATTGAATTGACAGCTTTAACGGTGCAGGGGAAAACAAGGAGAGATGGGTTTCGTCTTCCAGCCCCCCCTCCACCTCCCAGCAGTATTTCTGCAGTTTAAAGACAAGTCCAAGTCCACTGTTAGCTGCAGAGTTGGCTGTCAGCAGAGTGGTGCTGGCATGCTGGGCATGCACTGACCCTCATCCCAACAGGAAATCTGTATGGAAAGCACTGCTGAATATTAGGCTAAATAGGCTGGCTTTGCTGATAGAAAAGTCTAATCCAGCCATGCCTTGTGTTTAGCAGGTTTTGGCAGGCTTAAAAATCATCCTCTCTCTCTGTTATGATTTCCATTATTTTTGGTGTAACAGGAAGGATGATGAATCAGGATGGTGTTAGCTCTGATCCAGTTTTGGAGGAGCCAATCTACACAAGATGTTAACAGTGTTTATTCAAAATCATTTAACTAGATTTTCTATTGATTTTGCCACAGAAAGGCCTGTGGGAAAAAAGAAAATCCAGTGCTGTGCTATTCATAAGCTACTCATTCTGCTCCTCCAAAAAAATGCTCAATGTTAACTAGTGGTACTTGCCAAGAAGCTCCGATGTCTGCTGTTCGCAGTTGTAGACGTGGCCATCGGTCACACACCTCCCCATGAGCCTGGAGTGTCATGGTGAGGGTAGAGTGGAGCACTTTGCAGGCAAAAAAATCCTCTGTTGTTTGTGTGGGGTGTGCAATCATAGACAGGTTCTACCTTGTCAAGATGCACAAGAAGATCTTGTATTTGATTGGTATCTTCATATTTTTGTCTTGTGTAGGACAGGACACCTCCATCTGGTTTTACCTTGAGCTGAATCGAATTACTGAATTGCTTTTTTGTTGTTTGCACATGGGCTCCTTACCTCGTTGAGTTGTTTCTCTGTGTTCCTCTGCGGGCATGCAGCATGTGGTGCCCCAGGGACTCTGAGCCTGGTTTTGCAACTCCTCCAGGGGAACTGCTGCTAATTTTAGTGAAATTTCTGGGCATGGAACAAGTCACACTTTCAGTCCTTAGGAAAACATACCACAACCAAGGATTGTGCTTAGTGGCCTTAATCATACCTGATGTAGCTT
>NW_008652132.1:10899-62697 GCF_000695815.1 Acanthisitta chloris | reverse complement strand
CAGGAAAAGCAGCACTTGGAGAGGTTAGCAGATCCCACCTACTGAGATGTTTCCCAGAGCCCTTGATGGCTCCCTGTGTGCTCTGCAGTGCTCTTGGCTCTTGGGGAGGGAGATGAAAGCTGCTGTGGGTGCGTGTCCTGGCGTCACCTTTCCAGAGCTCTGCTCCCAGCCCTACCTGTGCTCGCTGCCTGTGGCCTGCACCATTCCTTTCCACTTATGCAGCTGCCAAGCTGACAGTTCCCAGGTGATGCTCCTGGGGCACAAATACTTGGATCTCCTGCCTGATTTTGAACCCGTTTGTGCCTCTCTTGCGCTCTCACCAGAGGGCACTGCATAACATGTCGCAGCCTAATAAATAACCTCTTAACCTGCTTAGCTGCTTTATGCTCAGTGGCATGTTTTACAACGTTACCTGGAGTCCTTGAATGCTGGTTCCCATGGCAACCTGATATAGCATTTTTATTCTTTATTACTATCACTGTTTTATTGCTGCCTTGTTCAAATGTGCTGTCATCTTTATTTTGCCTTGGTGTGTGTGTGCGTGCAAGCCACAAATCTGTTTCTAAAAATTATATTATTAAACCATTTAGTGAATTTAGAAAACGGGTGATGATCTGTCACTGTCGATTTGATATTAAATGGAGAAGCACACCATAAATGGGAACAAGCTAGAAAGAAAAATAAACCAGCAACCCAAATATTGATACAGACAGCTTAGGATGTTTGATGGAGGCACAAATGGTTGGGTAAAAGCAAATTAGTCTAAAAATTATATTATTAAACCATTTAGTGAATTTAGAAAACGGGTGATGATCTGTCACTGTCGATTTGATATTAAATGGAGAAGCACACCATAAATGGGAACAAGCTAGAAAGAAAAATAAACCAGCAACCCAAATATTGATACAGACAGCTTAGGATGTTTGATGGAGGCACAAATGGTTGGGTAAAAGCAAATTAGTAGGAGAAACAATCTGTAGGGATTCCCAGTTTCTGTGATAGGGCAGAGGGGTAGTGTCCAGACGTTCTTAGGAGTGGGATTTGGCCAAAGATTGTCATGGGAGAAAGGACCTGAATTGTTTTAAGATGAAGCCTGAAACATATATGGAAGAAGCTGTATGGTCCAGTAGGGAGCAGCCAGAAATTAAGATGGTAATATGGATCAGGTTGTGGATAACTCACTGTTTGCACCATACTTGTGCTCTGTTAATCCTGTGACTGATGTGTCCTGCTTCTCTGCAAGGGCCAAGGAAGATCTCTTCTTGATGACAACTGGGCTTCTTCAGGAGTGGGGGCAGGACAATTGCCTTCACTGAAGCACTGGAGGTAGAGCTGGAGATGGGGGTGCTGATCCTCCCAGTGACACTTGTGCCTAGCTGCAAGGTCAACTGTTGAGAGATTTGGTGTTGAGAAAGAAGGTGGGATTAACAAAGACCCTGGGTAGAGGGTTTGCTTCCTTCTTAGTGCAGGGTACAATCTGTTACCTGTTGAGGAATTATTTGGGGATTTTTACCTAAAACACTGCTTTTTAAAATGTTGAGAGTGGTAGGAGTGATGGGGATTTGGAGGAGCTGAGATGCATTTCTTCTACAGACCTCCTCAGGGTGTGCTGACAGCTCCCTTGGGGCAGGGAGGAGCAGGGGTAGTGGGGCTCCCTGTGGGACAGGCCCACTGCAGCCTGGGTGCCAGGGGCTCTTGGGGGCCAACTAATCCCAGCTGACAGCAGGACAGGGTGTTTCTGCAGGGCAAAGACTGCGTTTGTGGGAACGGCAAAGCAAACAGAGTTAAAGGCAGTGTGATCTCGTGCTTACAGGAGGCAGCTGGCAAACCCCAGATAACAGATATCTTCCAAAGCACATGTTAGGAGCAGTGCTGTTTTCAATGGCTCCCTTGTACATGCTGTCGTCTTCCTTCCCTACTAGAAGTATTAGGGGGCTGCTATAAAAATATTTGTTCTTTCTGAGCTCCTCTGTCTAAGTCGCTCTTTCCTATCGACTGCTACTGTGCAGCTAAGCACGGCTGTAGGATATAAGTATCCCCTGCGCAGAGAGAGGATGTTGAAAGGACTGGGGTCAGGGCTGCCTCCTTGAGGGTGATCTCCTGTATTTGAGGAATGGAGAGGCATCATTTGGAAAGGTATAAATTATCTAGGACAGCACACAGAATTTTACAACCTGTACTTAAATCCTTCATTATATCTTGTGCCAGCAGCAAGGCGGATTCCGCAGCCTTTTCTAAGGACACTGAACTAGAGATTCAGATGCTTTGGAGGTTGGGTTGGTCCCTCCAGAAAAGTCTGAGATTTTTTTTTTATCTCCTCCTTCATTCTTTTGCCAATTCCTCTATTTTGGAGTGGTGCGTTGTCGCAGGACATGTTTGGCGGTGAGACTGGGGCAGGAAAATGTCTTCAAAGTGCTTGAAGTACACCCTTGTTCATATCCAGAAACCAAAGCAGAACAGATGTAAACTGATCTGTAACTGGAATTCAGTCTGTGGGCAATTTAGGGAATGAGTCTACCTGGGCAGAATAGCTTTTCTAAAATAAAAACATTTCTGGATTGCTGGACTGCTGATTGTTAAGAAGAAAATTAGGCAGAGCAACGTGGGGAAGGTAATGGGTTTCAAGGAAGTGGATTTCAGTCAGCTCCTAGCTGCAGTCTTGGCAAGCTGCTTGGAGTGAAGAGGAAGTTTGGGAGAGTTGAAAGTTTCTTAGAGAAGCAAATTTAATGCACAAGTAGAACTCCCTTAATGGAAAGGACAGACGGGAAACATAGTAAGAGATTACTTTAACTAAATCACGGGGTCTTTAATGACCTGAAACTCAAAAGCAGCATAAAAAAATTGGAGACTAGGTCAAACTATTGAGAATAATTTTGTCATGAACATGCAAAGAAAAATGAGAAGCCAAGGTCCAAATGAGCTACAATTGGCAAAAGACACAAAGTGCAGCCAGAGGGGTTTCTATGAATGTGTTTGCAGCAAGAGCTGGGCCAGGGAATGAGTTAGTCCATTGCTCGGTGGAAAGGAAAAGCTCTCAGAAGATGGAAGTGAGAAAGCAGAAGTGCTGAATGACTTTTTTATCCCTCCTGTTCTTCCTGAGAGGGTCAGCTGCAGCCAGCGTGCTCTCAGGAAAGAGGGAAAGAATTGGTTTGAATACTTAAGTCAGCAGAGCCTGAAGGAATTCAGCTCCAGGTAGTTAGAAAACTGGCTGAAGCGATTTCAGTGCCATTAGTGATAATCTTTGAAAATCTGTGGAGGACAAATGAGGCTTGAGAAGACTGCAGAAAAGGAAATTTAATGGGATATCTTTCAAAAAGGGAGAAAGGGAGGAACTGTGGGCTGGGAAGCCTGTAATGCCTAGAGAATTTTTTCAGAATGGTATAATAAAGGTGATCAAGTTGTTTCCAAGCACATAGAAGGCAGCAGTCCCTGAAAGAGGTGGAGACCTGCAGCTCCCACAGCAGTCCCTGCTTCCATTAGCACTTGGATGTCATACTAGAGATCATGCCAAGCTGAGACAGATACAAGCACAGCCAAGTTCAGGTCTAGGATTCAGGGGATCTGTAATAATAGAAGAGGTCTGAAAAAAGTAGGTTATAGCTTAGCAGTGCTAAGCAAAGAAGGAATGAACTGTAAAAGACCAGAACTGATCAGGCACCTGTTCTACCTGAAATGGTAAAAGAGAATGTGAGTGGAGGGTTTGGGGTTACAGGAGATGGATCACTAGATACCTCAGGATCTGCAATGTCATCTTGGTATGGGGGGGAAAACGTCATCAGGACATGGAAATATGGTTTACTGTAAGACACGCAAGGCATTTTGTTCAATTAATTTGGTTCTGGTGGTGGATGCAGTACGTTCTGTTCTGCACATCACTGTGAGGGGAGGATCCTGCCTGTCAGAAGAGACATCAGGAGAAATTCGCTATATGAGGTCTAGTCCAGCATGGGGACCAGTTTCCCTGGGCAGGCTGCAGCTGCAGCGAAGCAAGAGTACTTTCAGGTGATGTTTTAGCCCAAGATAAGATTTATTTATTATTTTTAAACCATTCTTTTACCTCACAGCAGAAAAGCTGAGAGATTTATTCATGCCCAGGGAGTAGTAGTGTTAAGGAAATGAAAATACAGAATTCCAACCTAACTGGGAAAAAAGAGAAGCTTTTTTGGGCATGCAAGTAACCAGTTAAGACATGAGCTTTGGGGCATCTCATGAAAAGGCTATGTACCTGGAAGCTGCTTTTTCCTCTTTTTTTTGCCCCCAGGTAGCCCAGCTGGATAATAATTAGAAAGGTTTTCCCTGTGACTTTCGGTTGCCTGGGATCCTTGGATTGTTACAGTCGAAGCATCAGCAAAACAAAAATGTTCTTGTGTTCTTCTTGTACACAAAAATAAAGTCTTCTGATTTTATACAGTGGTTTGTGTGTTAGTGGGAGAGAGCCCTGATTTAAATACTGCTGCTTTGCATGAGATGCTCCAGTTTGGTGCCTGGAAATTCCTTGGTCCGTTGTTGATTTTTCATATCTCCCGTCTAGCTCTAAGGGTGCCTGAAGACCTATAAAAACATAAAACCCGAATAGACAGAAATTAATACCAAGTTCTTCAGAAGGGAAGTGGAGAATATAAGTGGTGTCTGGGGTGACATCAACATTTGGATTCCCCTCTTTCAGTCTGAAATCAGGCTTAGGATAGAGATGAAATGGCATCCAAGAGTTTTCATGACAGGAAGAGTCTTCAGACATCAGAAGACTCTTTAATTATGGGCAGAGTGATTCATTCAGTGGTCGGCATCTGTATCTCATTAAAGTCTGAAATCCTTCACTGTTTCTCCTTTAAATATGAAGGTATCCCTGTTTTATCTTTTTTGGCTTAGCAGAGCTATATTTTATGTCGGGTCAGTGCAGTGCAGTGTTGGAGCGAGCCTGAGTTATGTGCAGATTATTTAATGCTGAAAACGTTGAGCAAATGTAATTCACCTGTGTCGCTTTCGCCAGAATCTTTTCTCCTTCACCAACCAAGCACAGCAGAAGAGCAGCTTGAAATTAAATTGGAGGATTAATTTCAAATTATTTGGGGACTGGGTGTAATCAATGAAAATAAGCAATTCTTTGTAATTATTCCTGCTTAGCCCTAATAACCAAGTGAGGATTTTCCTGAAACAAACTGTCTCAACAGGCCTAACCCAACTCCTGCTAAAACTGATGGGAGAAAATATCTCCCATGGACTTCAATGAGAGCAGCCTGCTTTGAACTGACTTTTATTGTGGTGGGGAAATACGCATTCTGTCTGCAAGAGATTGACCATAAATACCTGTGCAGATGAGTACAGCACTGTGAAGCTGTATGGGGGTCAGGCAAGATAATCACAGGCAAAAAGCCTTTTCTTACACCTTTCTTTCCCTCACACCACCAGAAACAAGTTGCTGAGTATATTTAGGATCAATAAAGGAGGATTTTCAGGCTAAAAGGGTCATTATAACTTGCCAGAATGTCTCCGTTTTTTCTACCATCTTGCTGTGATTTTTTTTAGATTTTGGGAAGAGGACTCTGTGCACACACATAGAATTTCACAACACAGCAGAAGCAGTGAAGTGTTTCCAGTTTTCTTGCATCAGTTGTGATTAGTGCAGGGACTTTCTACTCTGTTGTCTCTTTCCAAAATGCATTAAGGCTATCAGATGTAAACTGGAGGCATCAAAGCTCTTTCTGCAGAGGGTTATGAGCTGGTCTGTAGTGCAGATTGCTCTGAATTCTCCCAATGTGTTCAGTGCCAAGCACAAATTGCATTTTAAAAGCAATATTTTGTTTGGCCAGCATGTATTAATCTAACTGTATTCAGCAGCTGTGAGGTTAAATTCTAGTTTGCCAATTAGCTTTAGGGTTTGAAAGAGGAACAGCAGCAACAGGTTTCTCATCCTTTCCTGTGATAAAGTGGTGCTGGAAGGAGTGGGAGAGGAGAGAGTGTGGAGGTGCCTTAATTCATCAAGGGCAAGCACTTAGCCACGCAGCCGTTTGTTGCTCTTCGATAGGTGTTGTGATCTGCTCAGAAATACTGAAAAGAGGGAGCCCTGGGTGGAAAGTTGGGACAAAAATATATAAGGAGCTGGAAAGAGGGCTGACTGCCAAAATCTGTGGTGTTACAGTTGGCCCCCAGCTTTGCTCCTTGCTTGTCTTGGCGCTCTAGTTGCAAGGCAAATATATTTGGTTTACTGTTGTTCATGAAATCTGGCTGGCTGCAGAGTAAGTGGTGCTGAGCAGTAGGGAGACTTCATCTCATGAGTCATTTGTGAACAGGGAGCAGGAGGGAGGGTGATGATTCGGGCCATGCAGGCTGGGCCATGGAGTTTTTGATGCTCTCTTTCATAAGCCCTTCAACAGTAAGAAATGGCCACAGGATGAGCTCTTCTCTTCTGCAGGTTGGAGCAGTAATGCTCTGCTGGTGTGGGGCTGGCTGATAAAATGGAGAGTGTGGGATGAACCACAAGTAGTTTCCTGCTGTGCCAAGGGAAAGCAGGTGTGGGGAGTAAGGAAGAATGGTCAGTGGTTACAGCATCCTGATTCAGGAGGTTAAGTCTCTTCGAAGCAGCAGACAGCTGAATTCAGTCTCCAAGCCTTGTTCTTTGTCTGTGTAACAGAAATCACGTCAATACCCAGCTCGCCAGAGCACTGGGAGGATAAATCCACTGAGGACTCTGAAGTGCTCAGATAAATACCTATGAGAGCACAGGGAGGCATTTGTGCTTGTATGAGGGATAAGTGCTTTATTAGTAATGACCCGGAAAGGACAGAGCTACTTGCAGGTATAGTAAGCACAAGCAAGTACCTCCTGTAGTTGACAGGCTCTTGGTATAAATCATTTGTGGAATAAATGACACAAGAGAATTCATGCTTCCTAGAGGAGAAGGGAAGAAGTCTCTGCTGAGCTTAATAAAAATGAAAATTTGGTAATGGATAATACAAGTCTAGGGAGGGGGTCACAGTGTGCTTGACAGGAGCTGTAAGGTCACAGATTAAGTAGATGCCCAAGTCAGTTGCAGCAATATATAGGAGATTATTGAAGGAAGATGCATCCTGGGAATCTCTGCTACAGAACAGCAAGATCTGGGGTAGCTGTAACTGTGGTTTTGCACAGCAAAATTCAAAGTAATTATTGCAGAAAATCAACTTTGACATCATGCCTGACAACAGCTGGCATGGGTTCCAGCCTCCTTTGAATTTTTGAAGGTCCCTGTAAAACAGGGCAGGCAGAGCTTGCCCTTGGCTGTGATTCCAGCATGGTCCCAGTTTACAGGGAGAAGGTCTCCAGCTCCCTGCCCGATGCTTCTAGCCACATGTTCACTTTCCCCCCAGCCACTAGTGTATGTGTTCATAACTGCTGCAGAGAGTTCAACCAGCCAAATCTAACATGATTAAAAAAAAGAAAAAAGAAATTACTTTCTTTTGGGCTAATTTCCTGATTTGTCTCACCACTTAGTCATAAAGGTACTGGTGCAAGAGAGAAGGTGGGAACATATGGCTGGGGGCAAAGAGAAGAGTGGGAATCGGTTAGCTTATAACTTGCATCAGCTAAAGCTGCCATGGGACCATCATGTCTGGGCTGTTATGGCTCTGTCTCCTTGGGGTGGAAGAAATGCATCCAGCCGAGGTCAGGAGTTCCCTGGCGTGTGGCAGCTCACAGCGCAGCGCTGTGCCGCGGTGCCGCTCTGTCTGACCGTGCCTCGGCGCTGCCATCGCGCACTCTGCGGGGCCTCTTGGAGGAGAGGAGCACTGGAGCACCATCCTTCACATGGCCTTCCAAAAAACGTGTGGGCTGGCGAGTAACGAGCCACTGCTGCTGCACTGCAGCGGCCTCAGCCTAGGGGAGATGCAGAAACGTACCTAGACAGGTTCTGTTTGTGAAAAAGCATGAATTTTAGCTCATTAAACCACCAAGGCTCCAAACATTGTAAAGCCGAGGTCAGGAAGTAGCTGTAAATTGAGTGACTGGAAAGGAAACCCAATTAGCTGCTTCTCGTTTTTCCGGAGCTCCTGCGTGGAGGTCATGCTGGTGTTCGTCACAGCAAAAGGTCTCCAGGTTGGTGCCGTTCATCTCAATCGATACAGGCTTTCACTCTCCTGCTGTCGTCTTCCCCAGCACTACCTTTAACTGTACAAAAAAGTTACTTGAGAGAAGACCTCTCTTCTGTACAGCTGGTTTTTCCCTGTTAGAATAGTTCAGCCTTCTCCTGTGAGTCTGATTCCTCCTGCTCTCCAGAATTCACATTCTTCAGGCGTGTAACAACTGCTACCACTTATTTTCCCCACAGTGATCACTGCAGAGCCAAGTTATACATCTCATGTTTTAGAAATTTTCTTTTAAAAATACCTTACTTCAGCTCCAGTAATAAGTGTTTGTGGGTTTATTTCTTCCAACATCTTTATTAGTGCCTAGAAGACCAGCCAATGTGCAGAAGTCAGAGTGGAGATACGCTGTTCTCTCCCTTCTTCATGCAATGGTGGCTTGTTTGTATCCAGCCAAAATTTTGCTAGCCCAGGCATTCACTTTGCCATGGTGCATATCCTTGCCTAGGTTGCTGTTTTTCCTCACCACCCTGGACAACTGTGCAAGATGCACTCATAATTCTTGAGACACAAAGCTTGTGATCTGCATTACTTCATGGTGTAACTGTGCTGGTAAGATGTTTGCTGGCCTGGTCATCTTGCAGCTAAGCCCAAGGGTTTGCAATTCAAGAAAGAAACTTTCACTATTACCCTGAAAAGAGAAGCATAAAAGGAATCAATTTGGAAAGAGCTTCATGTAAAATTTTTATATGCCATCCTGGTGCCAAGATACCTTGCCAGTTGGGTGGCAGTAGCATGGGTTTTAACTTGTCTCTCTGTATGCCAGCAGGATGACTTAACCTCTGCCTCTTTATCCCTGAACAAAAGAAAAAGCTGATGATTGGAACAGATGTTTTGCAAATTGGGAGCTGGCTTGTGGTGCAGTAGGGAAGTGATGTGTTTTTTTGAACTAAGCTTTGTCATTTGCCCCTGGTGCTTTCTGTCTGTGTTCCCTCATCTTGTGCCTAGCCTAGTCTTTTCCAAAGGACAGAGATCACAGATTCCAAAACGAGAGAGAAATTCATGACAGGAAAAGCTGGCAGATTGTGCCTGATCGTGAACAGTTCTGTTTTGCCCTCAGGAGGTTGGGAGAGACAGCATCACAGCTCTTGGGGGTGGCAGTGGGACGAGGTGACTTGGGTACTAATGATGGGAAGGCAGCAGCAAAGGGAAGGAAGGGGTGGAGATGTGCAGACCTGGAGTTGCACAGTGTTGCCTCAACAGAAGGGTGATAGGGGAAGGTTTGGGATATGCACTGACGAGTAACAATCCCAGTCTGCCACGACAGGTACAGTGGCTCGAGTGACTCCTTGCTCGTGCGGTACCAGGAGGAAGCCACAGCTCTCCGAGGCCTCCTTAATCCAAAGAAATTGCAGCAATTTAGCAACATCATTTTCTGTGTACACATAGTTAAACTGGTGCAGTCTGTTAGCATGAACCTCAAATTGGTTTAAGAGTGGCTGATATAGATCAAATGTATTGGAACCAGCTAATTCGAGGGTGTCCGTGCAAGGGGGTGATGCCAATTTAGCATCATCAATTTAGGTGCCAGGAGTTGCATTAGTGTGGTGTTTGCAGACTAACGGGGGAGCAACTAGGAAATGGCCCGAGGAGGCATTTTTCACTGAAACAGTGCTCCTAAAGTAATAGAACCTTTGTATTTTTCTTTATAGCAGAAACTTGTGGTATCATCTAAAATGGACTCGATCTTTCTGGGGAAAGAAGGGATATTATTATTTTTTAAGGAAAGAACAATGGAAGTGCATCACTTCTGTATTTGTGCTTGTGTCTCCTAAGATCTTTCACAAACATTCTCCCCAAAATGTGAATCTTAAGACTCTGAGAGAGAGATTCAGGTCCTCATGACAGTCAGGTGTCCCAGCATGTGGGATTATGGTCTAAAATGAAAAATTAAGTCTAATTTTTCTGCACACACAAGTGGTTGGCATCCCTCAAGGTTGCTATCATGCTCAACTGAAGTTGTTTTTTTAATGCAATATATTTCTTCCTACACTTGAGAGATCTATTCCCACCCTCCCCCCTATTCCATGGTGTTACTGTGCTTCCCCAGCTACAATTAAAATGTTGACACCTGGCTTGGCTCTGCAGATTAGGATTTGATTTTCTGTAATTATATGTTATCGCTCACATTCAGTAGCAATTTTACCTTCTGTACAGTATGATAACACTTATTAATTCAATAAAAGAAATCAATTCACAGGCAATTTCCAAATGTAACACCTTGGTAACTGAGTACTAACCAATCAGATTATGCATCTGACATTGTGCCTTGTCATTTAATCAGTAATGGGTGATTGCAAAAGCAGATATATGTCAGATGTTAATTAAGAGTAACACAATTTGGGACCATAATGTTAGCAGTGCCTGTTTTGTTATGATGCTGTGCTGAATATAGCTAATATTTGACTTGCACTTAAGTATTATTTACAGTAAATGGAACGATAAGGATATTTATTCTGTCTCTTTGTTCCGACAGATGTATTAAATTTTCTTTTTAATCAGTGGAACACTCTGGGTGTTAATGGACTGCTGCACAGTGCCTGGCTGTGTATGTGGGATGTGGAGGTGGGTTTGTTTAGAGTGAACATGCTCCGTCTTATCTTCTAGAAAGTTATATAGTCTTCCTTTCCCGTGGCTTTTTTAATCTTCTCCAAGTGTTTTACTTGGCATCTGCCAATCAGCTCTCTCCACTGGGTTATTGTTACAGTGTGGAAAAATAAATGTGAAAGCTGTGGGTATGCACCACCTCAGAATCTGCTGAGGCCCTCCCTCCCTTGCAGCAGGTACCAGGTGAAATGTGCTCTCCTGCACCAGCCTGGAGACCACTTAACCGTGGGCAGATAACTGAATCACCTGCCATTTTACACCTTTCACTTTCACTCCATCTGTACCTGCCATTTTCTCCCCTTCAGGATGTCTTCAAGCTCTAATCCTATGGTCATTCACAAGGCTTCAACTGGGGCTTGTTCCCCTCCTCACTTCAGGCCCTCCTGGGGTCCCTTTGATCAGACTGATGATGTTGTCTGTCCTGGTCCTCAGCTGCAGCCCAGGGCTGTTTGATGGGCACTTGGTGCCACTGGCTCCTTGTGCTTTCACTGCTGATGAAGGATATGCAGTACCTGGCCCTTAACTTTGTATCTTCACTTTAAAGACCCATTTGTTCTGTGTAATTAGAACCTATTAGTCCAGTTAAATTAAGATGAGAACAGGTGAAACATGCCTGAAACTGATGTTTCAGCTGTGCCAAATGGTATCATGCTGACACAACCTTCATTTCTGATTTGTAATTAAGTTAGAGCTAAAGCCACCAGCTATGAAACTCTGCAAAGCAAATTTATAAGATTCAAGGAATCTCCAATAAAGTTGTAAACTTCAATTAGACAGCACCAGCCCAGGGTCCTGAGCTTTCATTGGACACTTACCTAATTTTATTATAACAGCAGCATCCTAAATGAGCAGCTCTGGGGCATAGTCTATTAATTTAACAGTCTGCATATTCATTAAATCTTATCAGTTGGAATCAGTGTTTTGTTTTTAGCAACTTATTCATTGAAAGAAGGAGGCACATTCAACGTTGAATCACTTACGTTTTCTGTTTAGTAAACCATTTTCATTCAGAGCTTGCTTAAAATGTGGCAATTCATACAAGTTGGGGTACATTTTCCCATTAAAGTGTCTGATAAAGCCACACGGAGCTTGTAAAACCATTTGCTGTGAAATTTCAGCACAAATTTCTCTTTTGCCCCAAGATATTGTTTTCAGGAAAGGAAAAGGATTGCAGATGGAGATGGCAATACTAGAAGTTTCCTGCTTTCTTCAACCATAACCTCTTTTCCCCTCCCTCCATTTTATAAACAGACAGATGCAAAGTTAGGTTCTCTATTTTTTTATTAGTCATACTTAGAGGAGATAAAGGTGCTTCAAATTGATGTTCTTCTGTGTATTTCTCCCTGTCGTGGTTTCCTACTCACTATTCCAGGATGAGTACTTGTTTTGGCTTCTCCTTTCATTACTGTCCCTCTGTATAATTGAACCAGTCAGAGCTTCAGTGGTGTAAGCAGAGCTCTGGCAACTCATATCCTGATGTGTGAATCTTAGCTTATTACTCGAGGGTGCCTTTCTTGAACTTCTGAGGAAGCAGAGTGTTTGTTTTCAAGTATGTCTGCTCGTAATGAAGCAATCTCATATTTTGCAGTAACTAATGAGTGTGTCTGGAGAGAGCCCAAACCTTGAAAATGGTCAGTTTTAACACTGTCTCGTTACACTCTTGTCCCTTCAAGAGATCTCATTGTGCTCTAGTATGTTTTTCTGTAAGGAATGATAGATATGCCAAAATTCTAGTCTGAGAAAGAGTAGCTTGAATTATTTTACCATGAGATTTTCACCTCTAACTTGGATCTTACTGCAAGTTTTCTCAGCGTCCTTAAGACCATGGAAAAAGGTTTCTCTTGCACAACAATTTTCATTAGTTTACTTTTTGCTGTTGATCCTGTCTGTGTGGGGAAGTCTAAGATGATTGGTGAGGAGCACCAAATTGTCTCTCTTGGAAGGAAAGTGATGCTTACAGAATTTTGATGGATTGATCTATTTATCAGAATATCCCCAGATTTCATGCCCAGAATGGTGAAATGATGATAAATACTGCGCATGGAGCTAAGAATGGAAAGTTATCCCCCAGTAAATGTTTTCAATAAGTTGCTTTATCTTAGAGGTTTTGTTGTGTGCATTTTCTTAAGGGGAAGAACAAGATCATAAACTATTGAGTTGGTTTGAGTTGGATTCTTTGACTGAGAATCAGATCATGATTTCTTTCTTCATTAGCTTCATATTTTCACAAGTTAAAGGAGAACTACCCCATTTCTAGTCTGTAGGATGGCAGCTTGAGACAGTGCCTGATTTTAACAGGGTCTGCTACATGTTATGTGCTGTGTAATCTGTGTTTTCTTCAAAGGCAACTGATAAAAAGAAGAGACCTGTTTCGATAATGGTGAGCAAATTCATTTTTAACCCTTTCCTTAGTGTTGAATTCCTGCTTCTGTTAAATAGGAAAATGATCTATAACCTGGGGGGATCAGGATTGAACACCAAATATGTGCAGATTTAGTGGATGGGGGCAGGGTAGATGGCTGACCCAACACCCTCACTGCTGGGGCACCCACCAGTGCTACGTGGTGCTAGGATGGGGCTTTGCTTCCTCTTCCTGCCCTGAAACAGGGCCCAGGAGCAGAGCATGACCCTGGAGTTTTTGTGGCAGGGTCTAACTGATAGATAAGTTGATAATAGAAATGATGTGCAGCCACTGAAATTAGGTCAAGGTGCTGGGTTTGTCCATGGTATGGGAGAATTCTATTTATCCTCTAAGAAAGGATTTGTAATGGGATTCTCTGCATGTTTGTGCATCTTGAAGGAGAAGCAAATCGTGGGCTGCAGGGTCGGATCAAGCTGGGACAGAGCAGTGATTTTTAAAAGGCAGTGCAGGCAGAAGCAGTGAAAATTTTATGAATGCTCAAGTAACCTCATGTCACACAGGGATTATTCCTTTAATGTGTTTATGCCTTTATCAAGGATGGGATGGCTTTGTTGCCTAGCTATATAGCATTAACTTGCTGCTATCTGAGAAATAATACCCATTAGTAAGTTCTGACTTAGGTATTTATTTCCCATGTTCCTTATCTGGTGTAAGTTGATATAAATCCTTCTCCCACCAAATCAGAACATGGATGAGTTTCCTCTGGCAAAAACTGATACTGCAGCTTGTCCTTTAGCTCTCAGGCCTCACGGGTTTAACATCAGTGGTTTGACCTCTTCCCGTTCTGAGGATACCCTGAGCATTGCTATCTGTGGAGATGCATTATGACAGAGTAATCATACTTGGTGCTGAAGATTACAGTGCTTTTGGCAGTCACAGATAAACTCCCCTCACAAGCTGAGCATAATGACATTATGTATAACTGGTTTCTATTTAGGAAAAAAAAAGAGGAGGGTGCAAGGCAATAGTGGAGATAAATGTGGCTAATGTCAGAGCTGGGGTAGAACTTGACTCTGTCGTGTGTGCTAACCCTCGTGCTGTCCTGGCTGCTGGACAGACAGCTTGTGTTTTGCTGGATAAGCAGATGTCCTGGAGAATTAGGGATTGCTGTCATGGGCCTGATGGCATGAGTCCAATCTGCTCTTTGACATGGAGGCTTTGCCTCTATTATCTCTCCATATGTGTATTTTCCTGCCCAGGGATTTCATGGAAATGAGTGCTAGACACTGAGATGAGTGAACCTCCTCAAGGTCACTTTCCTCTGTGAGCAGGTAGCATTACACTGCCACTTGCAACTGGTCACCAGTCAAGTCTTCAATAAAGCTACATGATGAAAAACATAAAGATCACAGAGCTGAGACTCTTCATCCAGTAGGACCTAGACACGCCAGTTAAACTGGAACTCAAAGCCATTTAGAAAACACTTTAAAGTACTCACAATCTTGTCCTATATTTAAATTTCATTACCAGAGTTTTGTCTCAGTAGTTTTGTGACCATTAAGAAGGTTCACTGGATGAAGGTTTGGGCAGCTGTCTGTCCTGTATCGGTTGTACTGACTTAAGTAACACACATAACCAGTTAGAAAGCAAGTAAAATTCTCACCTGTAATAAGCTCTGCACTTCAATAAATAGCATTTCAAGACTTCAGCATTCTCAGACAGATTTGGAAGGATACAATATAGATCTTAAAAGGCATGGTTGATTTAGTTTAAGCTGTGATATTAAAGATGGATAAAACCAGAAATAAGCTCTCAGTTTCAAGGTCTTTATTTCGCAGTTCTAGGTCATTTGATTTATTTGCCAGCACACTGCAGGCTCCAAGAGTTGAGTAGCTGCTTATCCATGGTAACAGTTTTGCCTTGCCATACCCAGCATTGATGCTGACTGGTAGAGTAAAACTTGGCTTTCAGCCACGGTGTCGGGGCACAGAGGTGCTTAATGGCAAAGCTGGAATCTCTCCTTGCCATTGGAGCATGAGGTTTGTCACAGAACACTAGGTTTTTACCATGCTGGTTTGAACTGGCTCTTTATCACCTGGTTTCTCTGTGGGAAATCAGAAATCCATCATAGCACCAAAGTACTTCATTTTCAGGCAGTCTGTAGGTCTCTTGAGCAGATGGGAGAAACTTGGATTGAATTAAAACCACATTGTGCAAAGTGGGCATTGTCCTACGCTGTGCATTTTCTGAGTTTACTTAGGAGGATGTTTAGGAGAAGAGGGAAAGGACTTGGTATTGTAAGTCATTATTCTGGGAATGTAATCACTGAGGTGCTTCTTTCTTTAAGGGAGCTGTACTCCAGAACTCATCAAATAATTAAAATTAGTCCTCAAAATGCTGACCATCACTTAACTATTCCTGTCTCAGCCACGCAAGGAATGTCTCCTGGCTTTTTGCCAGCACCCCTTCTTCCCTTTCACTTACCCTTCCTATCTGTCCTGCACTGCAGCAGTGTGATGTTCCTGAGAGCTCAGTATACTGTTGAGAAGATAAAGGGGTTCTGGAAGACCTGGGTAAAAGTGCCTGGGGACGAGGAATGGTGTGGCACTTGGCAGGTTACAGCGGTAAGCACGTTACATGGTGGGTCACTTGCTGTGAAGTGTCTACTGTGGGTTCTTTCCTCTGCTTGGGTGCCAGTTTAGTCTTTACAGTGAGGCTTTCGTGTCTTAGCCAGTGTGTAAACCTTGTGCTGGTCCTCTGCGTGCAGCTGTGGTTAATCCCAAAAGTGTGTTCCAGGTTGTTGTTCTCATCAGAAACATGGGGAGAAAGCAGTGGTGGGAAGATGGGAGGAGGCTCAGCATTCCCACACATGACAGCAGCCCTGTGGTTTCTGGACTGGTGAGGAAGGCAGCGAGGGTCGTGACTGGGGGGGAGGTTTAGGAGAGCAGCAGCGAAGTTAAATCACTTCAGCTCTACACAGAACTGTAGCAAAAACTTCCAGAGGTTTGAAGTTCATGTGACCCATCTGAGAGACTCAACTCCCCTGCCAAATTATGTGATGAAAACCAGAGCAGATGATGTCAAGGCTCCTTACAGATGTCCCCTCACAGCCACCACTGCTCTTGGATTGATCATAAGGAATTAAAGAGCCTCTGCAGTGGCTGGGCAGGGGTGTGTGTCTTTCAGAGCACCACGAGCTGCTTACATGGTTTATGTTCCATGGTATATCAGCAACAAAGCAGCCTGGGTACAAAGCTTCTGTGAAATTGATCCTTGGTGAAATGGGAATTTACAAATGTGGCATGTTCTTCTCAAAAATAAAATTGAGCTTTACCCATATTACTATTAAAGTATAAAGCTTTAATTATGCCCTAAATCCACTCCTTTAGCTGGGGGGCTCACATGATTAGCAGCAAGGAAAAAAAAAGGCATCTGGAGAGGCTGTGTGGTGCCGTGTTTTCCCATATGTGAAATTTTATACAGTACAAATTATTAAACACCAAACCTCCGGAGAAAGATTGTAATGAAAAATTTAGCACTCCCCCATCAGGCTGCGACTAATTTGCCTTCTGACTAGATCTAAAAGAACGGAGGCTGTGCTGGTGGTAATCCTTGATGAGTAGCTGGCAAGAGGAAACAAGCAGTGTTATAACAGAGTGTGACAGGAGCAGTGGTGTTGCTCCTATGGAATGCTGCTCTGAGAGACACTTCAGGTAAAAATGTAGAAAATATAAATCTCTATTTTCAGTCAAGGTCTGTGGGTGCATATCCTGTTCTTTCTGTTTTGATTTTGGCCTCAAGCTCCCAATTTTCATCTCGTAGCACTTCTTTGTAATAAGGATGTACAGGAGAGAGGAGGCCTGGAATGGATGCTGTCTGGCTCATACATTGGGACGTCCTGTCTTGTCTATTCACCTTCTCTTACCCTTCTGCTGCTCACACTTTTTCCCCTGCTCGGGACACTCAGAGCTTAAAACATCCAACCCTGCAGACTCAGGCACTTCCAATGTGAGAGCAGGGGCAGCTGCTCAGGACTTGTGTTGCACTGAGGGCTGACACAGCTGTGCTGTGGGATCCCCATCTCAGCTTCCTACACTCAGAGTTAAGGATTGAAGGAGATGGGGCAGCTTCTGGCACGTGAGAGCTGTGTTTTAATTGTCTGCACAGACAGGGTGCTCTTCTGAAATACACCATCAATCTGTGCCACTGCTTCTCCTGCCTAAGTGGTCAGTGTTCCCCCACTAGTGTCAGTGACTGCTCCCCAGGAGATTGGGATGGCATTTATAGAAACAGGCAGATGGTGGAATGCCCCTCTACCTGCTTTACATTTTTGTTTGCAGAAGAATATTAGTTAGCATTTTATTTAAAACTGTTTATGAAGAAGTTTCCTTTTGATTTTTTTTTGGGTACGTTTTTTTTTGGGTTTGTTTTTTTTTTTTTTTCTTTTTTTTTTTTTTCTTTTTTTTTTCTTTTCCACCTCTTTTTCTCTAAGTTTGGCCCTACAGAGTTTTGAATGCATGTATCAGCTTGACAGGCCAAGTAAAAGGATGCTGAAGCTGTCTGGATGTGACCAGAGGCACCCACTATGTGCTCCTCTGTGATTAACCATTGTTACACTCTGCTAGGTGCTTATTTCAATTAGATTCTTCCTTCCCAGAGCAGCCTGTGCCATCACAATTGGCTCTGGAGAGAGCTGATGCCATTGCAGCAATGGGTTGGATTCTCCAAGAGCATGTGCCTTTTTCTGGCTTTTTTTATCCCCATGTTTCTTGCTAAAAAAAGAAAGACTCCATGGGCAGTTTATACTGACTTGTTATGGCTGGAACATGATTTTGACAACAGAGAAGTAACTGGTCACGTGCAGTGTGTCCACTGGCTCAGAAAGCCCCTGAATCCCTAATTTCCTCAAAGGACTTACCTCACCATCCCAAAGTTCATACTTGCCTCTGAAAGCCAGGGATCCATTTTGCCTGGCTGCTTCAGAAGGAAAGGGGTGTAAACACAAAAATCCCTCTCCTCACCAAGTCAATCTAAAATCCAGATTTTGCAATCGAAGTCCAAGAAAACTCAGCGCTGGCAGATTGCTCTTGGCCCCTGCCTGGCAGGGTGTTGATTAATAATTTGAACCTGCAAATCCTCTTTGAACTTCTGTGAAATCTAAATTGTCCATCTGAGGCTTGCTTCTTTCAAAACAATTCTACTGTGATTTTCCCTGCTAGCATCATTCTTTGTAAAACAGATAACCCTGTCAGTGGCAAAGCTGTGCTGCACACCTGGAAGGCAGCACAGCTGCCTCACTGCTGGGGAGAGAGCGTGGGGAGCAGGTAATGGCTGAGAAAAGCAGCACTGGAGCTGAGCTCAGTTCAGGTAGATCCAGCTCCATTCTGCTTCATTTGCACTATACCATTTTTATGTGTCTGTCCCAGGATTTTGGGGTGTTTTTTTAAGGGTAAAATTTTGAGGGTAGATATGAGAGATTGGGATCTTGATGCCTTTAGGAGTCAGAGTACTGGAGGCACTTCAGAAAATATTAGCTTTAGGGCTCACAAGAAAAGAATGATGCAGCCACTTCTTAAAGGAAGTCACTGTTTGAACCTGTTCCTGCTGCTGCATTCTCCTTGGAGCAGAAGGAGCTGGTTTTTTGGGATAAAAAGAGGTTTCTGTGAGATGAGTTATGGGCTTTTCCACAGGTGGGCTGGGAGGTGGGGCATGCTGGTCCTGCTGGGTGGGTGAGTTTTAGGAAGGACAATACCAAGCGTTGACAAATGTGGTGTAGTTTGTGAACTTAACTGTGTTACAAGATGCTTTCATGTTTTCTACTTAGCTATTCTGTTTCCATTTTGGCTCCTTTTTTATGGTTTCAGAAGAAGGATATAATTTTACTCTTGCATCAGTGCAAATCCATAGTAATTCTATTATTAAGAGGAAAAGCAGCACCTGGTTTTAGAAACCATGAGAAAAGCAATCACTGGTGTTTTTGAAAAAAGGACCTTGTTTGCCCAGTAACTCAATATTGCTCTATCATCTCAATAATGAGAGTTCAGCTCATAATGGCAGCACATTACAAAAAAGGCTGTGCAATTTAAACATGTTGTAAATCCGACTAATAAGTATAAATTGATTTTTAAGGGGAAAAATGCACAAAACTAGTCTTTTACCATATGTTTCAACTCTACCAGAAACCTTACTTGAATGGTATTTCAATGTGCTTTACCTTTTGTGCTGCAAACTTTTTCAGACTCTGTCAAGTTGTGCTAAAGCTTTTAAAATACAGATGGTGGTAAAATCCCCAGTGGAAAACAGACTTCTATTTCAAACTTCAGTTCTGTTTTTTTCTCTTCTAGTTCATAGCAGATTTTGACAGATCAGAAGAAATATTCACAGCTTGATGCAGCTGGATTCTTCTTTGGCATGAGCAGAAACATCTGGCCCCAAAACAGCGCAGTTTACCAAAGGGCCAGAATACATGCACATGCATCTGTTGTGCTAATATATTTTCCTGCGAACTGAGATGTTAATTGCTTTGTTTTGCTGAGACAACAGTGTTGGTTCAGTGAATAGGATTATTTCCTTTAGCCCTCAGTTAATGGTTTCCTTTAGCAGTAATGCTGTTTTAAAGAGGAAACTGTCAGGTACAGTGTGAACAGCAGTAAGGTAAAGTGTTTTGAGCAAGGATATTTATACTGCAGTGGTATCTAGACACGTTCTGTTATAAATGATTTGCATGTCGACTAAGACAACTGTGAGCACAAAGGCTCCGCATGAGACCAGTTTCACATCTCCAGGAGACATGTTCAGTTTTTCCATCAATATTTTAGAGACTTTGGCCATTCCCACTTGCTATGTCTATTGTCCTCTTGCTGCTCATCTGCAGGCAGCAACAAAGGAACATTAAAGATCTGAATAATTACCTGGTTATTTAGCTCTACCCATAGTTCTGCCTTGGTGAACGTTGTTATTTTGGGTTTTGTTCCTTCTCCCACATTGCTCTTACAGGAAGAGCCACAGTTCAGAGAAGTCCTTTTGCTGGCTTTTGGTCTCTGGATTGAGCTTTCAGTTTTGTCCCCCCTGGTTATAGCAGTCCTGGGCCCCACTGCTGCTTGTAAAGATCCCACGGTGTCACAGACTTTGGTCGTTTCCCAAATCTGTATCCAGGGTACTTCAAAGCCTCCTGCCTTTGGGCACCACTCAGACACAGGTTTTTCTGCCCACAGGAAAGCCTCACTGTGCTGTGTACGAAGGGCAGCCCTGAATCCCACCATACCTTCCCAGGAGCAAAGCTGTGCTCCCTTACCCCTCTGCCACAAAATCTGTCTATCCAGTAGCTTCATTTTTTCACTCTGTGTCTCTTTTTACCAAAATATTTCCTGTGGAGGTACAGGGTTTCCATGCAGTGTCTGAAAAAGAAGCAATTCCTTTTTTTTTTGCTTTCTCAGCAAGCTCCACTCTGTTAACATTATATGTTCATTCTAAGAAATACTTGCTTACATGTCACTCAGGGAGAATGATCTTGTGTTAAGGTGCAAGATGGTTGCCATTAAAAGCTGCAGTGCTTTTAGCAATCCAGTTTCCTCTGTAGTTTTAGACTTAGCCTCATTCCAGGTCCATTGCTTGATGCTCCCAAAATCATCTGGTCATTTCATTCCTTCCAAAAAGGGATGGTAATACTACCTACTGCACTTCCTTGCTGTTTAAATTTGATGGGTATTTGCAGAGTATTTGGAGATGCTCCCAGGAAATATTAGTAGGATCATTAATAAATGTATCTTGCTATTACTGTGTCCTCTAAGGTGCTGTGTATATACTTCTAGACTTTCCCACCAAGTAAGTAGAGAGAGCAGGTGCTTATTGCTGTTTGAAATACCTTTCTGCTCCAAATGTGACAAGGAGGATGAGTATTTCCTGCAGCTAAGACTATCCTTATGGGAAGGACTGCAGCAGGCTCAGTTAACTGGGCTGTTAGTTTAATTTTGCCTTAAAAGCTGCTTGTTCCTGTTCAGGTTAGACTGATTGATAACTTATTTAACCTGAACAAAACTAAGGTTTGACTTGAAGCTTGAGAAGCATTTACAGCAGTTTAAATCACCTTTAAATCAGGTTCTTATTTGAACTAGTGGACTTGTTTATTTTGGGGCTTAAGAAGCCTTTGTGCCCTGTGTGAAACGGTGCAGGTGCAATGGCTCGTGTTTCTCTGGGGCAAGGCACTCTTGTGCTGCACATGAGGAGAGTGCAGTCTGGGCCAGCAGCTAGGATTTCCGTCTCCCATCAACTGTTGCAGTCTGTGTTACATGGGAAGAAGGTAGGACAGGCTCCCCGTGCATCTGCACTGAGCTTTCTGTCTTTGCTTTAGTCCTTACATCTGTGGGTAGTGCACTGTGTCCCTTGATGGTAGCAACCAGCTATTTCACAGAGCTCTGGGCTCAGTCTGACAGCAGTGCTGCCTTCTAAAGAGCTGCTTCCCATCCCTCAGCTGTGAGCATTAATCTCAAAGTTCAGTGATCATTAGCTAAAATAATTGTTACCCCTTTTTAGTTGCTCGGGTCTGAACATTACCAAAGGGTTTCACCTTAGTTGCTTTGGCTCTAATTATTCTCACATTTTTGTTTTCTTCAGGATGTCGAAGAGCAAACAGGATGTCCCCTGGGCATTTAGAGGAAATTGCTTCTGTTTCTTTGTGGAGCTGGCTGTGCTTGCTCTGGTAGTTATAACGCTTTTCTCAAATCAGGAAACTTGCCCTGGTGGTGTAGGAGCTCATGGCCTTACTGAAAGTTTCCTTGACAACACTAATGTCTTGACTGATCACAACGGGTGATCACAACCAGATAGCAACGATGTTTCAGATTGCCTCTGCTTCAAGTGCAGAGCCAGGGACCTGCTTTCCAGACCTGCAGAGGTGTGAGGTTTGCTCTGATTTTTGCCAGAGTGGCTTAGTAATGCAGGGAGCCTGGAGAGAATGGCTCTGGTTCTTGTGGGACTGAACTGAAGCAGCTGTGGTTAGCTCTCAGTTGCCTGTGGGAGACAAGGGACAGCTGGCTGGGGGACAGAGACGTCTGCCAGGGAAAGGACAGATCCCAGGGAGTCGAGACAGAGTTCAAGGAGGGGCTTTGTAGAGTTGGAATTAGTAATGAAAGCATATTGTAGGTCTGACTAGAACAAAGTAGGCGTTAGAATAAAGCTGTTGGTGGTGGTGTGCATGGGAGTTGTCTCTGCTTTGCTAAATTCATACCACAGCTCGCTCCAGCCATCCCTCAGCTCCCTCTGCACTGAAGTGGTGGCTCTCTTGCCTTTAATGCCAGCACTTTGCCCAGCTGCTGATGCTGGAGCTTTGCTCCTAGGTTTTACGGGATCTTCAGCTATAAAAGGGACGTGGTTGTGGGCTGGTTTGCAGAACGACTGAAAACATGTGATATTAGACTTTGTCCTGTGATTTAAACTATGTCACTGTAGCTTAACCTCAACCCAGTGCTGGGCAAAAAAACCCCTGGTTGGCTCTCTGGTATCCATTTCCACTACATGAGAGTTCCCTGTTCTGGTGCCCCGAGACCAGGGTGTGACTTTGCTGCTGGGGGAAGGGACCAGCTCTCAGCTGGGGCTCTGCTCAGCACTGTGATCTTTGACAGCACTTTCTGCAGAATTCATTATTCCCTGGGCAGCCTTTGTATTTATTTATTTACTTTGTTTCTTTTCTTTTTTTTCCACTTTAGTTTATTAGTTGCACGTGTGGCTTTATCTGGAAAAAACTGCATGAAATTTATGCATGCCTACAGTAGCATATGTTTTATATATCAGGTTTATAGGAATGGTACTGATTCCTGAATTAATTTGAACAGCAAATTGTTGTTGTATCTGCACACAGTATGTCTTTTCTTTTTTTAACATGTATTATATGACACACATCTGGTGGGGTTTTAATTGTGTTATTGTGGTGCCTCCAAGTCCTAGTAATGAATTTGAAACCCAACTGTACTAAGCACAGCTTTTGCACATGGGATGCTTGGAGGGGTTGAGTGAATTGTTGAGCAAGAATGTGGGTGCTTTTGTCCTGCCTTGAACCATGGGCAAGAACCCATTGCAACATCCTTCTTCACCATTGGTCAGGGTCAGGGTGGCAGCTTTTGTGCCCAGCTCTAGGCAAGGAGGGATTTGCAGTGCATCCCTCCTGGAGAGCTGCTGGCAATTTTTGCTTTTTCTAGTGGTAGGTTGGTTGATCTCTGTGGTCCCCATAAGGACTTGGAGCAGTTCAGGACAACTATCCAAGCTTGTCCCACAGGTTAGACAGTGTCTGTCATGGGTCGTCGGTTCAGAAGAGCTGTGCCTTACTGTTGTACTGGGGAGGCTGTACACCATCCAAAACCATTCCTGTCACTGCTGGATCCAAGAGAAAGTGGCCTCTCTTCTCTTGTTGAGGAATTTAGTTCCCTTTGTTGTAGCATTACACAGGAAGATCATATGGAGGTGCTTGTCCACTGTCACCTCCCAGCTTTTCTCAACCCACTCTGTTTGGCAGCACAGTCTCTCTTATAGGAGCTAGAGGCAGTTGCCTTAGTTCCTCATACTTACAGTGCAGCTCTGCTTTGGGATATGTTTTCTCTATTGCAGTGCGTTTTTCTAAGGATCCAAGCTCCTGCCTAAAACTGCCTTCCCCTCCTCTTCCTTATTTATTCTAAACAGGTATCACTGGCATCTATGAATATTATCTGCAGTGTCTTTGATAGTGGTTTTTCTCAGATATTGGTGGGACTATTGAGCAACTGCAAACCTTGTTTAGATCCTTTTACCTTCTGTAGCAAATGTTAATGGTTATTCATTGACACTGCTTTTTGAGAACTCAGCTGATATGTTCCCTATTTAAAATATGCTTTATTGATATGTATATAGCACTAACTTTTATCAGAATGTCTTGCAGTATGAATGCATCAAGAATCCTAAATGTATCACATTTATCCAGTTCCCTTTATAACCAAATTTATCAAAGAAATGAAACCAGACTTATTCAAGATTAATTTTCCAGAAAACCCTGATGAAATAGTTTAATTCAGTCAATTGAATCCATTGCTGGTTTTCTTTTTTTCTCCTGCTCAAGCCTGGTATCACAGCAATATGCTGCCTACAGTTGCCCAGCCAGCCCTGGTTGATCCTTTCATATATGTCTCCAATACTTGTCTTTTTTTCAGTTTTCTCAGTGGCTATTCCAAGACCTATTGAAACATCTGTGTGACGTGATCTCCCGTTCTGTAGCCTGTGCAACAGGTCTGGAATTTGTTCTTAGCAAATTTTGTCTAATATCTTCCTTTTGCTGTCAGAAGACTGAGGAATGAGTCTGTTTTCTTCCCAAGGTCAAAGCAGAACTGCATTGAATGTCTTGCCTGTCTGACATCATTAGTAATGTGTTTACCTTGCTTTTTGGGATCTTCTCTTACTAAAATCACTTTTGAAGGTTATCATTGCCTTTCATATTCAAATGAAAATCCTTGATTCTAGTGAGTAGTACTACCAGAAGAGAAATACTGTAATATACAGATATTTTTCTTGGTTGAATTTCCTAATATATTTTGAAACCTCTCCTGCAGCTTTGGACAATTTAATATGTATATTAAATCTGCTTTTGCTTTGAACATCACAGCTGTTGATATTAGCCTTTAATAGATGGTATCTGTATGCATAGATGGCAGCAATGTTAAAGCTGTCAATTCTGATTGCCTCCTACATGGTGTTTAAAAGCATCATGTAAGCTCAGCCTAATTTAGTCCGTTGGCTCCAGCTGAACACAGCTCTCTCCTTGCTAAGTGGATGCTTAGTCAATCATACCTCGGTCCTGCTCGGAGCTACTTCCCTTACAGTGATCCTTTTGCTATGGTCTGCTGCACTGGTGTTGGCAACACTGGATGCATCTGTTGTAGTAGTCCTGAGCTGATTTTTAGTATATCCATTTCTTTCCCATCACCAAAAACTGTGCCAAATCTACTTGCCATCTGATGCATATTGGATGGCATTTTATAACGGAGAATCACAGGTCCAAATCATCTTTATGTGAAACTTGAAGCTACAAATCTAATTTCGTAGGAGGCTCAGAGACTTTCAGCTCTGTCATGGAGTATTTATTGGATGCTATTCCTTGACACCTGTCACCTCACCATGGTCTTCACCACAGGCTGCAGGGCAACCCCTGCTCCAGTGCATGGAGCACCTTCTCCTTCACCTTCTTTATTGACCTTGGTGTCTGCGGGGCTGTTTCTCTCACATGTTCTCAGTCCTCTCCCTGGCTGCAATTGCTGCTGCACGACAACTTTTTCCCTCTTCTTAACTGTGTTATTCCAGAGATGCTACCTCCATTGCTGATGGGCTCAGTTTAGGCCAGGAGGAGGTCCGTGTTGGAGCTGGCTGGCATTGGCTCTACTGACATAGGAGAAGCTTCTGGCAGCTGCTTGCAGAAGCCACCCTGCTACCAAAACCTCACCACACAGTCCCAATACCTCTCCCCCCGTGGCCTTGCCTGCCTCTCCAGCCAGCCCCAAGGGCTCGTAGGTGCCATCTGTGTACCCTGTTGCGGGAGCAGATTTTAGTTAAATTGGTTGGGAATGCTATTTCCCCTTCACCAGTCCAAGTCCCAGGCCTGCACACACACTCACTAGCTGTAACCTAAGCAGGTCTACACTGACACAGTTTATCACTGACGTATGTCAAACCCAGATTTTCCCAGCTGTCTACTGCCATCTGCCAAGTGCGGCTGGGGGCACGCAGAGTGCAGTTTGCTATGCAGGCCTGATGGCAGCTGTAAAATCGAGCAGTTTTGCCTGCTTAAGCACCAGCTTTTTTCCAAAATAAGCATTAGCTCTCACATCACAGCGCGGCTCCTGATCCTGAGAGCGCGGGCCGTGGTGGGAAGCAGTGCTGGCTCTGCTCCGCAGCCGAGGCCACCTGCCAGCTCAGAAGCTGTGAAAAATCATTGCGGCAGTTCCAGAGCTGCAGAAAAGCCAACCAGCCCCACTGCTCCCTACGGCCTCGCTGGGCACGGGGGGAAAGGCTTCTCCAGTCCCTCAGGGCACTGGCCTGCTCTTTTTTACTGCACCTCTCAAGAACCATGAGAGCAAACATAGTTTCTCCCTAGTTAGAAATGGCATCACACCTGCCGAAGTGTCTCTTGGAGAGCTGGAGCTGAGCTCACTACAGGATGTTAGCCTGGCTAATCACAGCACTATATAGCAGTGCTTCCAAAAACTGCAAAGGCAGCTGTCCACACCAAACGAGCTTGGGTTTTGTTTGCTCTTGAAAGTGGAAGGTGACCCTCATATCTAGTTGCAAGCATTAAGATGCAAAGTTAGGTTATTAGTGGGTAGTTAATGTTGTTCAAGTGGCTGAGAAACTATCAATAGCTTTTGAATATTTTGATTTTTCACTGATTGTACTTCTTATTACAGTAAGTTGTACTTGCCTTGCTGTAGCAGCTGCCTCAGTCTAAGCACAGAAGTCCTTTGCTAACATTAATTCAAGCTCTGTGCATCCCAGAGAGAGGTAAAAATTAACCACTGTGTTGGAAGACTGCTTGAGTGCAATACAGGTTACTGGAGTAACTTAGCCAGGGGAAACTGTTAAACCAGGATTAGAAACCAGAAGTCTCCATAGCAGGTAAATGTGTAAACACTAACCTCTGAAACATCATGGAACTTTCTGAGTGAATGCTAAACAAAAAGGACACATTTTCTTCGGTATCATAACGTTGCTGCTGTTTTCTTCTTCATCACAGTAAGTGAAAGTGGACATGTCATGTTTAAAATGAGTTATGGCCAAGGTAGCCCATCACAGCATCCACAGCAGCACCACCCAATTAGAAAAACTGCTCTAATCCAACCTGATGCTACTGTCATTTTTTAAAATGAGTCCTACTTCCATCATAAAATACTCAGACCATAACATTGCTTTCTATGCCATATGTCCTTATTTAGAGGGAAAAAAAATGATTGCACCCTTAATTCAAAGGAAACGTTTCCCTCTGAGCCAGAACTCAATAAAATGTATCAAAAAAAATTGTGGAAAAGGGCAAGCAAAGAAAATCAAATTGCGGCGTGTGAAACGATTTAAGGAGGGACCTGGGGAATACATAATCTCCAAACTGCCAAGTTAGAGCAAGTATAAAATATACAAACAAGCCTGATATTTTTCCCAGTTGATCTCATTATGAGGTATGCTTGGGATAGATAAATTTTGTTAGAATGCATTAAGGCTGGATTTTCAAGGAAACAAATCAGAAGTAATGTGTTTAGCTGATTCCACCTTGTTTTGATACATGGGTCTTTTCAGGTTTAAAGAAGTACATTTTTAAAGCCAAATGGTTTGTTTTGTTTCAAGCATTAAAACCAGTGGCAACTGGGTGACTTTTTTTTCCCCTTTGTGGAAAACAGACGCTTATAATTTCAGCGTGGTCTTTAATCATCGGAGTAGATCTCTGTGCAGTATGTTTCGCTGTCACTTACTGTTGCCTGCTTAAAACACACTGAACTAGCCTTGAGTGCAATCCCTTAACAGACTGTTTCGTCCACAAACAGTACTTTTTCCAAGTCTCCAATATATTTTAATTAAATTGTCTATTTGTATTTATTAAGCCAGTTTGCTGTCTCCTGCTGCAGAAAGCTGCTACTGCCGATAGTCTGCCGGAGAAACGTGAGCTTATCTGGGAGTTGATAATAAAATGCAAGCATATGTTAGCAAAAAAAGTCCTCCCAAAATATGTTTAAGCATCATTTTCATGTTTGTTGGGAAGGGGACAGGCCATATAGCTTTGATAAGTTTTTTGGAACAGTTGCCCTTAACAGTTCTTGTAGCTGTGGGAAATCATGATCTTTGTTAGTATAAAATGTTGCTGCAGAAAATTCTTCTTCCTTACATTGACCCTATAGAAACAGTTGAAACAGGGCCCTTTGGCAGAGCAGATGATAAAGTCATTACACACTGATGAGATGTAAAGTGGTGTTCAGCAGCATTAGTTTAGATAGATGAGCATGATAAGGTTGATTCATCCCTATCTCCGGTGATCTGAAAGCTTGGACCTAAACTCTGGGACTTGGATGCCTCTCAGCTCTACCTACTTATCTCCAAGTGGCTTCTGCCAAAATAGATTTGCCATGAAATCAGTAAAATCCTAAATCTGAAGGTTGTGGTGGTTTGTCCTTTCTCTCAAGACAAATGAATGTTGATCTTCTAAAGCTCTAAAAAGGAATTAAACTTTTTTTCTTGAGAAGTTAACGTGTTCCTGACAGGAGACAACTTGGCTTAGTGCTGCATGGAGCTCTTTGCCCCTTCTCATCTGGAAGAGCTGCTTTGTTTTCATGGGACTATTCCTGGCTCCAAAGTGTAGCACAAAGTAGGTGGGTGCTGTTCCTGCCAGTGCCTGTCCACTGGCAGAGGTGAGAGGCTTAGTGCATTAATAGACGCATCTGAGCCACCAGAGCAGGCATCTCGGAGATGAATATTTTAATTATGTCTCTCCCTGAGGCTGCTGCTTTCTGTCTTTCCTTCAGAACAGCACGGAGGGAGGTTGCTGGGAATTTCTTTTCCCACCCTGTGTGTATGCAAGACCCATTTTGTATGAAACAGACACCAACCCAAGCAACAGCAAGGGGTTTAAAATGCGACTGCTGTGACTTTAAGAGTGAGAAAAAAAAACTGTTAAGGAAGGAAAATAAAAATCCCACAGCCTGTTGTAGCAGCTGTAGCTTCAGATCGTGTGGAAAATGAAGGCAGATGATTCAATTTGGCCTGTGCCCCGAGTACATTTCCAAATGCTTCTGTGTGTGCGCAAGATAATGAACAAATATATTGAGATGGCACAAGATCAGTCCGAGTTTGCCGCTGCACAAGCTGTGGAGCTCCCAGTAGGAGCGCACTAGCTGTGCTGGGTTAATGGGGGTGAGGGTCGGGAAGCCCAGCACCTTTCAGAACAACTTAAGAAAAGAATTTGTCTCCTTTTGCCCCAGGCTCCCCGTGGCACTCAAAACGGAGCTTGTGATAAATCGAAGTGTATTTATTAGTAATGAGCAGGGGCACCATGCCCGTGATGTGAAAATAGGTGCACCAAATAAAAATGCGCTTTCCTCTGACATCCGAAAAGCTTAAGTAAATGGAGAGCAAGCTGATCTATTATGATTAAAAAACGGGGGCTGAGAGCCAGCATAGTGGTAATGAAAAAGCCCTTTTAGGGGAAGCAGGACCCATTCTGCCCATTCATATACTCTTCCACCCCCACCCCGTAAGAAGAAATAGGGAGGGGGAAGTTGGATGGGAGACGTGGAGAGGTAGCAGCAGTTCAGGATAGCAGAACTGGACTTTAGTGAGAGCTGGAGTTATTACCAGGATGAGTTATGATATTTAATCATGCTACATGATGTCCAACAGCGCAAGGTTCATAATTCTTGGCTCTGAACATGGCTTGGGACTGTCCACGAGCACCTGCAGCATGCAAATTGATCAGGGCCTCACAAACCCTCTGTACCTTGCCCCCAGTCCTTCCCTGCCAAGCCAGCCCCGTCTGCAGCTCTGGCCTGCTCCCACGGAGCTGGGAACGGTGTCCTCATGCTCTCAAACACAAATCTGTCGTTCCTGGTAGAAGCAGCACTGTAGCTATTGCAGAGAGCTGGGATTGCCTGCCACCAGCTTTTCTCTTGTGGTGTGTAGTGAGTCAGGGATGTTATTTATCTTGCAGGAGGTCTGGATTCTAAGCAGCCTTGGGTTTAATTAATGCTTTCGGAGAATTCCCTGAACTTCAGTGATGAAACAGGCTCTGCTTGAGTCAAACTTCTCAGCACCTATTTAATGCTTCAGTGCCTACGGATGGACATTAATGTCTTGCTGTCTTAGGGTTTAGATGAGGACAGGGTTTGGCCTTTGGAGGAGATAAATTGCCAAACAGCTTCAGTTGTCCCCTTGTGCCTTTTGATTTTGTTCCAGCTTAGGTCTCTTGAAGTGACACAGTGTGTTAAAACACAGATTCCCTCCCAGCTCCAGCCCTCAGGACTCAAGGCTGAGGAGCACCTTTCCGAGCCCCTTTCTGCTGAGCTTTGGGCATTGGGGTTGAGGCATTTTGCTTCTCAGACTCTTAAAGCATTTTGAGCAGACCTAAAGGCAATGTGGTCAAACACAGTAGGGTTTGGCCCACATATGCTCCTGCCTGCTGTTCCCCAGTCTCTGTTTCGTGTTTGTTACGCAGTCTGGAACCTGCTGGCTCTCAGAGGCAGCAGGCTGTGAGGGTCTGTTCAGACAGCAAAGCCAAGAAGTTGGACAGGAGAGTCCTAAATGCTACTTGTTAGGGATTTTCATGCTGTTCTGTAAGAGTAGTAGGGCAGCTCTGTCCGGGTGGGAAGGCTCTCCCAAGTGGCTCTCCGCTTCTCAAGCCTGCGTTTAAACAGGTTGTTTGGCTCCTCTACCTGAGCTGGTGTTGCACTAATGCCTGTGTAAGTCTCTGCCAAATGTCTTGTACCAGAGGATGTGATGTGTTTTGTGTATGAATTTGGGGAGTTGGCTCTTTGGGTCTGTGCAGGGGTGGCCATGACATCCCTGGGCTGGGCGCATACCTCACCTCACCTCTGGTCCACGGAGCCTTTGCAGACTCTGAAACAGTAATGACCTTTTTCAAGGGAGAGGAATACTAGTTTTCAGAGTAAAACTCAATCAGGGAACGTGGTCAGGAGGAATTTCTAGAGCTCATGCAGAAACACCCAGAGAAAATCACTACAAATCAAGCAGCCAAGGCACAGCAACTTTGGGAAAGAAGCTTTTGCCCAGTTTGCTAATACCCAGGTCTGCCGAGAGTGCCCGTGAAACCAATGCATCCATTTAGCAGAACAACTTGTCCTCCTAGTTGGGTCCTGCATGTGGCTCATTAGGGTAATTACTGATGAATTAAGGCAGCTTGGCTGAGCGCTGGGGCTGCGGGTGTGCGGGCTCCCCTGCTGGCAGGCAGCAGGTGTAAATGAACAAGATCTGTCAAAAAGGCTGATGACCCTCTTAATTCACAGCAGCAAACTGGGGACAGAGGTAGTGCAGCAAGTTTAATAATTGATATTTACTTGGAAAGGTTAATGGCAGCAGTGATGCTTCTAATTTGCTTGCCCGTGCAAGACCTTGTCAGGTCAAATTGTCTCAATTTGTTACTGTGGGTGTAGGTGTAGTTTTCCTTTAATGAAATTTGGAGAAAAGGAACAGGTGGTGTTTGGAACGGACTGTAACTCAAGAAATAGAGCAAAAGGTTCGAGTCTGGTAACAGGTTGGGTGAGTCTGTGCTAACTTTAAACAGCTGGCAGTTTTGAATTAATTCTGGGGACCATTTGCGCTTGGGAAGGTGAAGGGATTTGGAATGGTGTAATTTATTTTTCCTTTAATTTGCAGCTGTCTCAGAGTTGTTTAGGTCAAAAGTGTAATAATTTTGACAGGCTTTGATGTGTTCCTAGGTGGGAGGGGTAAGGTTATGGATCAGAAATCAGAAAGCCTCAGAATTCAATGGGCATTTCTGTACTGTGTTAGGGAAATTGTAATTCTGTCCTGTAATGGTTAAGTGGTTCCTATGTCAGGGAGAAACAAAGCACCTGCTGTGTCTGGAAGCATTGAAATTGGCAGGTCAGGTACTTTACATCCAAGAGTTTCAGAAGAGCTGGCTGATTACTGGGAGCCAGTGGAGTTGGGTTCCGAGTAAGTGTAGGAAGACCCTGATGACAGGAGAAAGCTGAGTTCACAGTGCTTTGCAAAGGCTGTAATTAATGGGGTATTGCCATTTGTGTTACTGGTTTGGCATCAATCCTAGGCAAGATAATGGGATAGCTGAAAGAATAATTGGTAAATAAAGACCTAAAAAAGAATAAAATAAGTGAATGGCAATCATTTTATGGATATAGAAAAGAAACCTTACCAAATTTACTTAGTTATATGTGGAATTAAAAGTGTGATGAATAATGGGCAATGCTGGCATAGTGTAGTTACATTTCTTTGCTTGATGATGTTGACCTCTTTATTAAGGAAACAGACAATAATGGGCAATGCTGGCATAGTGTAGTTAGATTTCTTTGCTTGATGATGTTGACCTGTTTATTAAGGAAACGGACAACATGGATTGAACATGGTGAATTTCAAGTGGATTATTTCCTGCCTTGATACATGGTGCTGGTAGCTGTGAATGCAAGCTCCCTGTTGGTTGGAAATGCTTCTGGCAGATCCCAGTAGGGATTGCCTCTCATTGCTGTGCTCTTGGAACATTTTGATGTTCAAAGCAAGCAAAGATGAAATATTGGTCTTGATAAAAGTTTGCAGGTGGGCAACCTATTGGAAAGGTGGTTTACAGCTAGTGAGACAGGGCACTGCACTGACAGTGGTGACTGAGCAAAATTGTATTTCTAGCACTTCGATGTATCTAAAAGTCTTATCCTGTGGAAGAAGGTGTATTGGTGAGGTGTAAGGGCATGCAGAGTAAGGACTTTGATCAGGCGTTTACTGTTGCTGGAGCATGAGCACGATACTTTCCCTGTCTTCTGCTACCCAAGCCTATGCAGGACTATGTACTCTGAGTACTGGAGCTCATTCTCCATATAGTATTCTGAGCATTGTATTAAAATATTGATGGAGTGTGGGCACTTAGCTGGCAGCACTATCAAACATCCATGGGAGTGCAGTGATCAGTGTGCTCCGGGCTCAGGTTGCAGTGCCCGTGTTGTGGCAGTGTGCCCAGCAAGCACAGTGCCATGTGCTGCAGGGGTTACAGCAGCACCACAGGCAAACCCTGTGAGCTGCAGAGACCTCCGTGAAACAGGACAGAAAGAAACAAAGGGGTTTTATTGCCATTAAAAATACCAATTTGTACAAGCCGACATTTTAAATAGTGTAATTTAAATGGAACCAAACTGATATGAATAGAACCTATTAATAAATTAAACACTTCTTTCCACCCAATATTTCACAAGGGAATTAGCAGAATAATTTGTTAGTAAATGAGCCCAGGAATGAAGCTGTGAATGACATCTATCCTACCCCTCTCCTCCCCCTGTAACACTCTGCAGCTGTAAGCAGAAGGTTGCTGTGATTTCAGACATTGGCGCTCTCACACACAAACAGAATGCAACTTGGGGTGAAGGCAGAAGGATGATATAGCAGTTACAGAACCAGCCTTGGCTGGAAGAGTTACTCCTGCTTTGCTTCAAATTCTGTGTGGTATCTCAGGCGAGTTGTTTCAGACCAGTGGCCCTGACTGGCCGTCGCGCTGGTACTGATCTCTCGGTGCAGTCACTGGAGTGGCCCCGGGGCACATCTCAGGACTGGACCCAGAGACGTGGCTGTTGGGCCAGCAGTGGCCCAGCACCCAGGAGTGCTGAAGCAGCTGTGTCACAGCTGGGTGTGCTGGTAGCAGCGCAAAGGGGTTTGTCTGTCCACTTCCCTCTCGCATCAGGCACTAGGACTTGGGCACAACCTTGCCTGCTTCCAGGAGTGCTAAAAGCACCACTTCCCCTCATGTTAGTGAGAAGGAATATGGGCACACGTGGTCAAGCACACCTGCAGAGAAGCCCCAAGCGCTCACAGGCCTCCTTTCCACGGTGCCATGGGTGCAGGAGTGAAACACTGACTAAACTGCTGTTGGCAACCTCGGGAACAGGTGGCAGAGCAGTGCTTGAAAATCTCCTTTTTCCCCCTCCCTCTTCTCCCTCTAGATGAAGGTCCCTACAAGCAGAAGTGGCAGAAATAGCGAGGAAGACAGCATCAGGGAGGCCACAAGCTCTCAGCGGAGCAGCTCAAGGGACCGTCTCAGTGATGTAAGTACCATTCAGGAGAAAGCATCGCTTCATTGCAGCAATTCCCGCTGCTGACATGGCTTTTCATAAATCTTGCTGAACAAATGTTGGCATCCAGAGGTCACTGTGTAATAACTTTTTTTTATGTCATGATTGAGTGTTATGGCATAAGTGGTTGAGCTGCCTCGCAAACACTATAATCATGGTGCAAATAATATGATAAGCGAAAGATCAGAGATGGGAAAACAAAATGGAATTGGTATTCCTCAGGGAAAAATGGCTTGATGTTTTGTTTTGTTTTCTCAAAGAAGTTGTGTTAAAAAGCTTTTGACAGTGTCTTTGGGTTTAGCTGCTGCACGTAATCACATAGTTTGGGTGCAAAGTCAGTTCATCTAATTTTATGCTTCCTGCCTCCAAGATATGAAAGGTTTTGGGGGAAAAGCTGCCTTTCTCTCAGGAAACGCGATGGTACGTTGAGTGAAATGTTATGATAAAACAAAAGCAAACGGTGCCTTAGTGTGTAAACACACAAATGGGCTTTTGAGTCACCAAGAAATCAATGGCAGTGCTGGGATAATTTTATATGAAGGCTTTTTGTGTTAGCAATTAGCATTTCGCCTTCATTAAAACATGATTTTTTACTAATTAGGACCTTTCCCGTTAGGAGAGATTTAAATGAAGAACAATAATCAAACGCTGGCACGAGCATGTCTGAAATATTAAATTTGCCATTTCAATGGCAAGCCACAGAAATCCCAGAGCGAGCGGTTTTCATGTTGAGTTCTATTAATGTAAAATATGCTTCATAACTAAAACCTGTCACAGAAAACGGCTCACACCAGCTAAATTCAATTGGACAGTTAATTTAGCTTTAAAATTGAAAACACTACCTCCGCTTCAGGACGCAAAAGGAGGGGGGGGAAGCCTTTGATAAGTGTAATGTATTTGCTATTAAGGCTTTCAGAGCCCATTCTACAGGAGGAAAAGGGAGAAAAAAGGGAAAAAATGGCTCCCACAAATGTGTTTAAAAGCTGAAAGTATTTATTAAAAATGTCAGCAGAAAAGTGCTTTTGGCAGATTAAAGCGGGATTCAGCTTGACAGCTCTGACAGGGAAATGTGACGGGGGAAAATTCTCTCTACATGTTTGGAGTGTGAATGGGGCGCTGTAAACAGCAGACGCAGTGGGAGGAAGAGAAAAATAACGTGTCCTGTGATCTGCTTCCAGGATTGCGAACCCACGCGCCGCGGTGGGGCAGGTCGGCCGGGGGGCCCTTCGGACAAACCCCCGCGCTGCAGGGCGTCTCGGGCTGTGTTATTAGTCAGTAATGATCGTAATTGTCTATCTACATCTCGTTATGCAATTCTCGCCTTCCCCTCCCCTCGGCCACTGCTGACGGGTACGTGAGCAGGGCAGCCTGGGAGCACTGCTGTACTGTAACGTGAGGCTGCGGGAAAGGAATAACGTATTCCGACTGAGTGATTAGCTTAGGTCAAAGCGTTAAGTGGTCTTGGAGACTTTTCTTGTTAAGCTGATGCACTTCCAGTTTTTTCTCCTCCTTTCTCTTTGCCCCCAAAGTTGCAGGCTGAGCCTGCAGGAATTGACTCTGAGTGCCTAATTCCTGCAAAATCTTCAAAGCCTGTTCAGCTGGCAGTGAAATTCAGTGGGAAATAGGCACTCTGTTCTTTTTAAGTCAACGGGGACATTTGGACAGCACCTAGAGGCCGGGGCACACTTCAGAGCTTTGCTGAAGCTGCTCTCGTGACCTGGCGACCCATTGCAAATGAGAATTTTTCAAATTAGTAATTAAACAGTTTGAAAAGTAAGGTTCACGAGTCACAGAATGCTCTTCGTTCGTTATTTGATGAGTGCAATTTAGCTTTAATTACGTATAACGCTGCCTCGCGTACGGGTACATGTTCTGTAGCCTATTTAGCGACTGTCTGAAAGTCTTAGAACGTCCCATGGGTGCAATCAGATGGCTGTCCCCATTTCTGTGCAAAGGAAGCAGACTTGTTCTGTTGTAGAGGGGGAGCAGGGCAGGGGAGAGAAGAAGATGACATGCTGCTGAGTGTGAACTCCTGCAGCATTTTCTGTCCAGCCAGGCCTGGTCCCTGTTGGCTCTGGAGCTGTATGTCCCAGCACACTGCTAAAATAGTTGGTGTGGCACTGGACTGGCACAACTCCTCACATGTGGCACTGAGGATGAGAAAGCCACGGGGCAGTCGGGATGTAAAGGGGAGACAGGGACTGCGTTTCCCTGGGGTTAGGTTACAAACGGAGGCTCCCGCACGCATCCCTTGCAGATGGATGCTCTGCAGCAGGAGGCACCTGGGCTGTTTCTCACTCCTGCTGTTCCTTGGTGCATTTGGCCTGTTTTTTATGCTGCCTTTCCCTCCCTTCTCTTTCCCCATTAACTCGGGTGGACAATGGAGTAAATGAGACGGGAGGTGACAGGTTTGGCTGCTGTGAGTTAGCACACAGCAGGTGTGGTGGGAAATGCGTGTGTCAAAGTGTTGGTGATAGCATTCAGCATTGCCACCTTAGGGACACTGGAGTTCTCCCTCCGGCTTCGTTGGCAGTCCCCATTTCTAAGGTGCTTTTGTGAACAGCTTAGCTCCTCTGCCATTTGTTTCTTGAGGTGACTTGTTCAATGGGATGCCAGCAAGTTGTTCTTTATTTACATTAATGCATGTCATTAGTCTCTAATGGACTGTAAAGTCAAGAGGTGGCCTGGTCTGTCATGAAACAATTGCACTCCGAAGGAAACTGAAGCAAATGATTGATTATGTTGTGTACACACACACACGTACACACACACACACACACACACATCGGTCCATCCATGACAGAACCCAGAGCGTTTTGCTGCTTCTTTGCCAGAAGTGAAACTTCTGTGGGGAGAGAATGATACAATTTCATAGTAAGGCAGTAATTGTCTGGCTTGTGTAGTAAGTCTTTCCAGACATTACACTGAGTGCCATTTATTATGGGTCATTGGGGAAAAAAGATGCTTATTATGATCTAGTGAAATCATCTCTGGCTGCAGAGGTTTGATTTGTTGAGGTTGGGCTGCTCTTTGGGATGATGAAACTTTAGAGAAGAGAAGCAGTAAAGTTTTAGCCCAGGTTTTGTGGTGTGGAGGGGGAAAGGGAATCTGCCACTTGTTTATGTTCCCAGTGTTGATGTAAAATTCCCTTAAAATCTGCTACTGACATACCTCTTACACATGTACTCTCAGGTCTTCTGCAACCAACACAGAGTCAACAGCCTTTTTCCAAAGTGGGATTTTCCTCTGCTGTCTTTCATAGTGAGGAAATTGGAAGTTGCCAGAGAATTAAGAGCCAGATAAGCCATATTGCTATTTTGTTGTGTTGACCCAAGTAAAAGTGGAAGGCTTGGGCATTTTGTTTTGGTTTTTCCCCATGTTCCATAATTGTCCTAATCTTTTCTGATGTCCTGAACGGTCCAAAAATCCACACAGAGCCTTGTATAATGGCTTGAAAAAAAGGTTTTTATCTTTTTCTTGACCCATCAGCTTAAGAACTGCCTGCTTTTTAATGGATTTTCTCCCTCACTAAATTGAATGGATCGTCCCTCATTATCATTTAAATAGAAGCCTCACTCCCTGTGAACATGGAAAATTTGAATGTGGTAGTAGAGCTGTGATAATTTGAAATATTCGGAAGGTGGGGGCAAGAAGGGGGAACAGGCGGCAGAGTGCAGAATTGCTGAATGTAATTGTCATGGATTCTCAATTTTGTTGCCACAAGATGGGAAAATAGACTAATAATTGTCTTCCAACCCTAGTAGAATAGTTGCCCTAGTTAGCTGAAGCTAACACTCTAATTGTCATGGGGGCACAGAGATGAATGAGGATGTATGCAGGGCACAGCCAGGGCTAAATTGAGTGATATACTAAGGCAAAGAGCAAATTGGCAATTATTGGCCCAGCTGAAAAGGTTGGCAGGTGTGCTGCTTTCTCACGAGCCCTTAGGGGGAAATTGGAAATATAAAATATCGACCATAAATACTCACTGATTAGGAAATATGTTGCAAGAGGTGCTGGCCACTTAAGAGTCAAAACTCTCCTTTTCAAGGGATTGGCTTCAGCTGCGCATAAAACCAGCAAGCACTGCTACTAAGTTGTTCAGAGCCTTTTCCTCTCATCCCCCAGGCTATCTTTTCTAATTTTCCATCATCCTATCCTCATATGTTTGTTTGTTTTTCTTTAAACATAATAAACGAAGAGCAGTCTTTTAGGAAATGCAAAGATTTTCCTCTCTCTAAATGTTCTTTGATAAGTGTTTAGCATATTGTATAGACTAGATATAAAATTCTCTCACTGGTAGATGAATACAAAATAACTTCTGTGATTTCTAATTCAAGCAGTTCACTGTGATCTGTTTTTCTTTGTGTGCCATCACAGACACTGTCTCCCCCTTCCCTCCTGCTTTCCTTACCACGCTTCCCTCCTGGGGCACAGGGATTAGAGCAGCAGGAGGGTACAAAGCTGCAGGTCCCTTACGTGTGCCTCAGGCTGAAGTACCTTGCCAGAAGCACAGTCAAATGAGCCTCTGAAGTGAGAATTGGACCACGATTGCACCACAGGTCCTTACTTATCCACTTGGTAAACTTTGGCACATGTGGGTTGCCTGGTCTTGGCTCCAGGCAGGACAGCAGTGGGACAGCAGAGCTTGGCATGGCTCAGGCCAGGAGCACCTCAGTGCCATAGTCAGAGAGTGCATTGATGGAGTGTTTTGGAAGACCTGGGCTAGCAACACGTGGTCTGCAAACTCCTTGTGGCACATATTGTCTGTTATTCCCCATGTGTAGCACACTAGAATCTAATCCACAGTTAGAGGAGTGAAATAAGAGCATCACAGAGCTCTTAGGGAAATAGAGTAGCAACAGGATAGTTTTAAAAGCCCCTCCTCAAACCATGAGTCTTGGGAAACTGCTTTGAATGTGCATGGAAGGATTATTAAACTTGCATGTCACATTCTTCTGGAGGCAAAAATTCACCTCCCTTCAGCATGTGTGTCCCTCAAAATACCAAATGCTTGCATGAAAGCTGCCGCAGCAGAAATTACGAGCAAAGTTGTAATGACTTGTGTGAGGTTTCGGGTAGTGAAGCATAGTTAGGAAGAGGGAAAGTCTGGAGAAGCTTTTATGAAGTTGGCAGAGGCTGATAGTTTGAACAGTAGAAGCACTCAATGCAAGTTCTGTGTGTTTCAGAAGTGTGAGGTCTTTACGTGTTGTTCCTGGTTAACTGTACGCAGTTCATGCTTTCCTGGTCAGTGGTTATCTTTCCTTCTGCTGTCTGCAGCCATCAGCCATAGAAATCCAAGTGTCTTGGCTGGAAGCTGTTCTGTAGTTTATCAAGCCAGTTACAGATGTTCAGACCTTGTGTAGTTCAGTATCTTACCAAACTGGTTTTACAGTATTTTGAAGCATAAACCTCTTTGCTTATCCAACATAATAAAGTAAGTGAAGTAAAGAAGGAACACATTCAAGTTTTGCACGACATCCAAATCACTCATCATGTGTTGTGGTTATCTTGTCAGGTCCGGGTGTCTAATCTCAGTGAACATCAGATGCACTCTGTGACCTTTGCCAAGTCAATTGAACTCATTGTATCAGCAGACAGGAGTGTGGCTATGGAAATTAATTGCATTAAGAGACTCCATGTTAAGGTCTGGGGTATCTTCTGCCCTTGGCCCTTTTTGCCCTCCTCCCCACTTAGTCCTCACATTCCAAGACATGTGAGTTTTATAAGGGCCTTGCTTGGAAAGGAAATGAAGACTTCTCTAGTATTCAAACCTGAACTCATGTCCTGTTGTTGAACATTCTGTAAATGAGTAGGGGGTAAACACAAACACTTCCTTGTGCCTCAGTCCTCTCTGACTGTGGAGTTGGAATCGCTGAGAAACAGTGGAAGACAAGTACAGCTGAGGTGAGTTTCATCCTTAATAAATGCTATAGAACAGATTTAAAAATCAGATCTCTCTGTATGTATTGTCCATTAACTCGGCTGAGTGCTATTAGAGCAAGTCAGGCTTGCAGCACTGGGCCATATGATGAGTTTGGGCCTGTGATTTGGCAAGGCAAGGTTCGGCACTGAGTAGGAGCTGGGAAGTTTTCCTCAGTTCCCTCCTCTGCTGGGAGCAACTTGAGTGACGCTGGGCATGTCTGAGTCTTTCCTTGCCTCAGTTTCCACACTAACACGAGGATGGCATTAGCAGTAGTGGTAGGAGGCTCTTTTGGGGGACTGTCCTGTGCCCACATAGGATTAGCTATTGGCTGAAAACAGCTATTTCAACAGTTGACTTGGAGGTACTTGATACACTTTTGATTTCAGCCAACAAAAGTGGCACATGTCAGAAAAGCTGGAATGAACTCTTCACATTTCTGGAACATGTTAATTTAGGTTTCTTAGCCAAAGAGGAGGGAAGGGAACACTACAAATGAGCTAATTTTGTGTTGTGCTGCCATCACCTGCTTTTACTTAATCCCCTTATAGTTACTTTTTATATCAAGGATATAAAAGATCGAAGTTGAAACCTGCCTGACCCATTGAGAGTAGGGAATTAGCATGAAGTGCCCTATTACCTTGATTATTACTGTATTTTAAAGCCTTCCTGCTGTATTTCCAGCTCAGTAAGTAACCCAGTGACTTTAAGAAACTGAAAAGAGGGTGTCTTGATGTCTTTTGCATCATGAGAGCCGTTGAAGGCAATGCTTTTATTTATACAAGGGAAATAACTTTCCTGTCAATTTAATAGACAGTCTTGGAAAACCTGCTGAAGGTTATTGGTGAGATTTTTGTCGTGATTTTCTTTTCTAAATTGCGATCACCATTTTTATCAGGAATAAAGGAAGAAATCTTTTAAATACAATTGCAGATTGCAGTGTAACTCAAACTCTCAAGGACATCAGTGTGGGGATAGTAGAGTCTTTCAGCAGTAAGATTTTGCCTTTGCTGCCAGAAAGGTGTATTTTTTTTATATCCAATGTAATTAATACGAGAGCTATCCCAGGGTGGAAATAATTCACTCTCTGACATAACTGAAATGTCTCGTCTTTGCTGTCTGGTTTTGGTTTTAACCTTGGGCTTAAAAGGACCCAAAAATCTTTAGTTGTAAAAGAGCACATCATCTGCAAAATATTATAAGCCATTTATCTTTATGCACAAATGCCATCTAGCAGTGCAGCTTCACTTAAGCGTCATTAAATGCACAGACCACACTCATTTTGCCCCTAACTAGTAACAGTCTCCCTTAGAAACCCTGGGTATTCCAAACAGTGCTGCAAGAGGCATGAGAAGCACAAAAGCTGGTGCTCAAGGTGGGCAGAGAGGGCCTCTGCCCTCCCTGTGGTTCTGCCTGGGGTTGCTCTCCAGCGGGAGCAGTGGCTGCGTGCACTCATCACGCTCCCATCTCCCACTTCTCCTGCAGCATTGGGGATTGCAAAGGCTTTTGGAAACACTCAACATGGCAGAACTGAGCCTGCTTGAGTGCCTGGGTTGTAGCAGTGTGAGCTGGTTTTAGGTGTGATCTTGGGTGAACTGAAAGAACCAGGCAGGTGCTGTGCTGGTGGGTGCAGCGCTAACAGGGGTGTGACTAGCTGGGTACTGCAGTGACCATCATACCCTGCTGTGCAGGCCCTTCTGGCAAGGAGAAAATTGACCAAAATAGTAATAGACTGTTTTGAGAATAAGAATTTTCTGACAGTCCTTCATGTGAGTACTCCTATCCTGTAGGTAAGAGCCTGGGTAAGTCATTCCAGCTGAAGACTTGCCCCAGTAACTGCTCTTGCCAGACAAGCACTCATTCACAGTCAAAGGAGGTTTCTTCAGCTTTGGGTAGATGCCAAGTTAAACTTCCACTAAGATTTCTTATATTTGCAGCCACGATTGATTACTTTGCTCATTATTTGATCTTGATATAGAGACATAAGGATTGAGCTATGTTTATATTAACCCCCAAAGATTTTTTTTCTTTAGGAACATCCATCACAGTTGCACGCAAACTGTTCTGCTCTGGCACTCATAGCTAATACTAGCTGGGTTTTTTCAGAGTTTCTACATGTGGCAGTTGGGATGGAACCTCCTAAAGAGCCACAGTGTTCCCAGCTGACCAAGAAAGCAATAGTGGTTTGTTAGATGTGCAGGAAAATGAATGCAAACAGTTCTGGAGAGTGTGGGGCATGGCTGTGCATAAGCCTAATTGTTGGAAAGGATTTTACGAGTTGACTCCAAAGTATTCACCAGTTACTTCATACATGCAATAAAAATTCAGAAAAGGAGGAAAAAGCCTATCCTTTTTCACCCCTGATTTTCAGGAAATTTAATATTAAAACTTGTAAGGGAGGAAGAAGTTCTAGGATGTGAAAAATGTCAGAGTAAATTGCCATTCTGTTTTAATTATTTCTGATGTAACACTTTATTCAGCAACTGTTTTTATTGTTTTCTACTTGGTGGTTTTAAATCAGTGGTCTGCAGATTCCTGGGGTTCTTGGACAGCTTGGGATGCTTGAAAGTTAACTTCAGAAAAGCAGGTCTGTCGATAGCACATTTGAGTTTGTTGTCCAAGGGTCTGTTCCGTCCTGGGGAAATATTTTGGGTGTGCACAAGATTCAAAGATTGAAAATAAGTGTTAAAGTGAAATGCTCTGAGAGGCTGTTTCCCTAGAGAGAAGCTTCTAATGAAGCCTCTTGTTTCTGTTTTTGGTTATTATTTCCAATTTTTTAGACCTTGTCATTCTTGGTTAAACCTCAGTTGATGGAGGGGCAAGGGTGAGAACTTCCACCTTCTCTCCTTTCCTCCTTCTGCCTCTCCAAGCAGGTAATTTGCCCCCTTCTCATTTCTCTGTTTATTTTAGGTGAACTGTCTGATCAGGCTCTCCAAAGTGTCAGAACACATAATTGTGTTCAGCTGTTCGACATACTTACATAGATAGCAGGATATTGTTCTTAGCCTTTTTCCATACAAGGCTGAATTCCATGAGTACTTTGGTGTAAAAAATACTTTGGAGGAGGGATGGGTTTGTCATAGTTTCTCAAAGACAGAGGTGAATGCTACCGCCCTCCATTTCACCAGTCTGTAGTTTTATTTCTCGGCAGTTTACGTTGAAGAGGTTTATAAATAACTCCCTACTTTTTTGTAATGTTGAAGGTGGAGGCCAAATCAATGTGCAATATGCAGAAGGTGGGAAATTAAATGTTGTTATCAGTGTGTTATTGCTGTTTCAGGCTCCCCTGTGAAAGGTGTTCTTTTCCTGCAGCACAGAGGTCTCCTGAGCTACAGCAGATAGAGGGGCAGGCATAGCATGCCAGGGATGGGCACTGGCACCCAGTCCCACCTTGGCTGCAGACCTGTGTGTAAGAGTGTGTCACATCTTTCCTTCCATCTGACACCCTGGTTCTGTGCCAGCTGGTGGAAGGGTTAACAGGGAACCCTCTTTCCTGCACAGCATACTGAATTGTAGGGCTTTGCTGTTGTCTCTTCTTCACCTTGGAACCTTTCTTCCACAGACACTTGGCTGGCAAATTGCCTATTTGGTGTCTGGGGCAGGTACAAGGCAGTGGCACAGAGCTTGCATGGGCAGAGCAATGAGACAATTGAGTCTTCCACTGAGTGCAGGAGTCTGGAAAGGTTTCTGTGTGTATCTGGGTGTCTTCCAATCAAAAGGTTTGCAAAGTGGTCGTACAAAGGGACTGTTATCTTACCAGTGGAAAATGACAAGGATTTGCAATCGGTTTGCATCAATCTCTTTGGGGTATTGTGCTGTTGTGCTGATTTAGTAACACGATAACTTCTGGCACTGCTGTAGAAAGACAAACAATCCTCAAGATCAGCCTGCAACAATCTGGTATTTTTGGTCAGGCTATGGTACCCACTAGAACATCAGTCTTGGAAACAGGACTGCTAAGACTCCCTGGATCTTGTTTAATAAAATCACGTAGCGAGGGCATCATGATTATAAATCACACTTGGAAATTGGTCTGCAGAGTACTTGCTGGGTCATGTGGTGTCGTATGCCACCACCATTCCCAGCTTCATTTTAATTTCCGAAAAGAAGGCATATAGCAGCAGCTGGAGCTAGAGGTGGAATTCATTTAGCTTCTTCGAGAAAGCCACTGCCAGCAAAAAACAGCAGCTCGACAGTTTTGGGTCGTAGAGAGGGGAAAGGGATCCAAGTGACTGGAGCTGGTGTAATGAGAGGGAAAAGAACCAAATGATTTGGCAGCATGTGAAAGAGGTAAGGATGTGGTAGAGAAAGGAGCAGGAGGAGCTGAAATGAAGAGCAGGAGTAAACAATGTAATTTAACTTATTCAAAAGGGACAGAATGCTTATTAAAGCTCTGAGATGATAAATTAGTGCTTTGCTGCTATTGTTGTTTCAGATAGAGTTGTCATATGGTAATGCTGCAGCAATGAAGGCTGGAAGCTCACGGATTTAGAAAGGGGAATGGAAAGGGGGATATATGGTTACGTGATTGAAAGTTGGAGTTGATGAGGCAAAATGTGCAGCTCTGATTCAGGAGAGCATCCTTACAGGCACGCACTGTTCCCGGGAAGCTGCCATCACACACTGGAGAGAGATGGTTCAAAATGCGTGTCCTGCTGCTGTGAAGACATATCCCACGCCAAGAGCTTTTACCTTAGTCAGGAGGAGCTGTCGAAACCCTGCTCTGGCTTATGAAACCCTTGTCTGAAACAGCCCTGGAGCCTTCACCTGGAAATGCTCTTTGGCTGTTACTCCTGTGGCAGCACAGAATATTAGGAGATCATTTGCGGCTCTCTGGTTGTGAAGTTTTCCCCTAAGGAATATTGGGCTGGGGGAGGGAATCGCAAAATGATTCTTATCTTACATTACACAGAATCTCTTGCATTACTTACTGTGGCATATTGTTTCCTCCCACAGAGTTCTGCTCAATCGCTTTCAGGAAGAGGCTACTCCGTAAGTCATTTTACAGCTAATTCTTTCACTTCTGTTGATGTTGATTGCAGAGGTTTACACTACCTATTGCACAGCCACTGACACGAAAGAAATGCAGAACATAAATAGGGTCAGAGCACAGGACTGTCGTGCACCTGACAGGGGACAGCCCTGACATGTGAGAGTGCATTAAGAGCCTGGGGGCTCCTTAATTTAATATCATACTTATAGGGAAGGGTATTTTTGTTGGTTTATAGTGTGTTTCAGCTAGATAAGTCACATCTAGAAAATTAAAAGAGTTTTCAACACCCGTGGGAGATGCTTTCCCTCCTCTCCTCCCTCTCCCATACAGGTTTTCATTTTTGTGTTAAATGCAAGAATCAAATACACTATTACGCCAATTTTAAGAATTGTGACCCTCACCATTGTGAACAACAACAAAAAAAGTCAAGATTCTCTTGTTTACAAGCTCTGAGTTATAAAACAAGCTCCCTTGTTTTCAGAGGAGGGTGTTGCTGGTGTTTTCTTCCCAGGAGTGCCATAGGTACCAGGGCCAGGACATGTTGGCCTGTGTATTACAATGTACCAGTCATGTTTACTTTTCCTTTTCTGTTCATATGTACCTTATTTGTATGTGCAATAATGACATTTCTTCATGTAGGGGTGGTTTAATTTGTTTGTTTTGGGTACTTTTGCTGCTGAGCTGTTCAAAAAGGCAGGCACAGACATCGTTGTGTAGAGCAAGGGGGAAATAGGAGAGGGTGTGAGAGGCTTAGCAGTGTCAACATGAAAATTCCTGGAATCACATTATATCTGGCTCTCATAACAAATGTATGGTGTGGAGATATGATACCCTGTTTGTGCAGCCAGTCAGTCATGTATACCCTCATTGCTAGTGCAAAGGTTGTAGTGAAGGTGTGTGCTAATCTTGTATGCAAATCTCAATGGGAATGGCTCAGTCCAGCAAACAATTCCTGCCTACATTTATTGACAGTAATTGCTGTTTTCACAACCTCTGCCGTGGTAAAGTTTTGCCTTCCAGGTGAATGGTCACAAACTGTTTCTTGCCAAGAGCTGTAACTGCTCACTTTCCATAGACCAGGACAAGGGTGGATTGCATGTACCTCAGGAAGCTGGTGTGGAGACCTGGTACACATGTTTTTTACAATAATCACAGGAATTATTTCAACAATTTTATGTTGTATGTTTAGAGTTGTCTGATAGAATTTGTGAGCTTCTACCCAGTGCTGTGCACAAAGAGAAAAAAATTGCTGGGCAGTGCAGAACTTACTGTCTGATTTCATAGCAACAGTCACATGCTATCATCCATGTTACCAGAAATTCATAACATAACACTAAGCACACTTGCATCATAAAACCATTGCTAAATAGCATATGACTTGAAAAGTCTTACAGATTTAATGAAATAATTTCACAAATTTTTAGACAGTAAAAATACTAAGTATTCTCCTTTCTAAATCTTCCCAGCATCCCAGGTGAGTATCAATGCCTAATGCATCGAATGATGAGGAATTGCTCACTCTAGGACCCATTGAGTCCCATACACATGGACAGTAGGATTCACCTAAGCTTCTAAAGGCAGATACTGTATCTTCTATTTGTCTGTAAAATGTCATGCATGCCTGTGGCACCACATAAATAGTAATGAATCATCTTCACAGCTTTTATGACTGAGGGCATGGTTTGGGAGCTAAACAATTTCCCACTGGCTATAACATAAGTTGCAAAATCTTAATGGAAAAAGGCCAAAGAATTCTTTTCAGAGTCTCAAGGCCAATAAATCTTAGGACTGTTTTCCTCCATGGCTGGCTTTTCAGAAATTTACTTTTGTTTCTCAGAGAAATAATTTTGTGAAAATTTCTAGCTTCTTCTCTGTGCATGTTTGGGGACAAGTTTCTTTTATTTCCCCAATCTGTAGCTTCTCAAGGGAGGCAAGAGCTTTTTGCATGCCAGGGCAGTATTTTGAGATCATGAGCAGTGTGAACTGGAGTTGCTTTTCCTTATGGATTGTCATTTTCCCTATTAAACTGCCTTCTGCCTCACCATGTACCAGCTGTTGAGGCTGACCATTTCCCTCAAGACTCCAATGCTGCTCTAAATTGATTTAGCATAAGGCAGAGACTATCACTTCCAGCACTGCCAGACCTCACTGGCCCAAACCCGCATTGGAAGCTGATTCTCCCAGGTGGCACAGAGATGTTCAAACCACCGGTTCAAGACAACTGGCCCCACACCAGGAGCTGTCCATAATATCTTGTAACAGTTTTCATTTGCTCATGGAAACAGCTGTATGTGAAACACTAAGTCACCCTTCTGGCTCTGTCCCTGTTACATCAAATATGTTGTTTGCCAGGCATGGTGGAAGCATGACACAAACTAGTGCTAGCAGGAGGGACGGTGGAGACGCCGTTCTCGTGTTGAGTGTTCCTCCTGATGGCTGTGCACGGCTTGTCTTGTGGAAGACTGTCACTTGTGGGATGATGAGACATATCATTACCCGGTGCAGTTCTTGTACTGGTTTCATAAGCAGCTGTTTAAATACCACAAACTATTTTGTGCGTGTTCAGTTTTAATTACCTCGTTTCGAATCCGCACACTTCACCATTCACTTGCGTCAGCTGTCCTTGCAGAGATGTTTGCTTTCAGAAATGTTTGTAGAAAATGCACATTTTAAGGAAATGAGCATTTGTAAAAAGAGGACTTTAAACCTGCTGTAATAATCTTGTATGAAAAATCACAGTCCAAGGTTTGGCTCATCCAGCTGGGCTGCAGAGGGAAGGCAGTTGAAGCCTGTCTGGGCAGTCAGAGCAGGCTGATGTTGAAAACCTTGGCAAACTGCTCATCCAGAAAGTACAGACTCTGGAGCCAGAGTCAGGAAGAAAACTAAATGCAAGTCTCTAAATAATAACTCCTGAGTGTTGAGTATTCCAAAAACTTCATTGACTTCAGGCTTCCTGTGGAACGTTAGGTGCCCTAAAAAAGGTTGTGCTTGAAATAACTCCGTGAAATTCTTGTCTCATTGAAGTTACCACATAACCCCTGGTGAACTCCAGCTGCACCTAGATTTAAATTGAGCCTCGAAAACAGCATTAACAGTGACCCGGCAATGGTTTCACAGTCTCTCTGTATGTATCATGGACGAAATTTCTTTAAAATCTATTTCCCAAAGTAAAGGCTTGAATGGCTTTCACTTTTATGTGGATAGCATGAGACACATCTATGTCTGTCCTGTTGCTGCAAGCTCCTTATCTCATCAGTAGCATGTGTTTCATATCCTTATCTTATTAAATGTATACTTCCGCTGTGCTGAGAAATAGAACACTAGTTTGTTTATGGAGGTTAATATCTTATTCCCTTTATGACTTGATGGTTACATTCGTGTGATAAACTACTCTAGCAATTTGTCACACTTCCTGCACACACAAATGAGATTAGTGATCTTAGTCAGAGAGGTCTGTCTGTCCTCCAAGCAGACAAAACAGATTTTCTCTTTGGTAACAGGATGAGAGGCCTGTCTACCTGAAAATGCACTGATTTGTTAAAAAGTATGCAGAGAATCAGCAATTGGCTCTAGGTTGAGGTTTCTGCATATCACTGATACATATCCATCCTGTGGACCGTTTTTCAAATTTGTTTCTGATAGTTAAGCCAATTAAGAACCTATTGTAGTTGGAAAGTGGTTACAACGAATGTAAGATCTGTGCATGCAGTTTGTTATTAATGGCTGAAATGTTGCCGTGGTTTATAAGGTCGAGCACACTGTACAGACAAACCCAAAGTGCAGTTGAACTTGACTCTGTTTTGTAGAGAGCATGGAAAAGGATAGAGCTGGGGAGTATGTGGTAGCTTAAAAAAATAAACAAAAAGACTCTTCCAATAAATTATGTAGTTTATTTATAGAGCATCTGTGCAGCTGTTCCTCTTCTGAAATGGAAGGGGCTAAAATGTGGGAGTGAGGAAAAGAATAAACTTGAAAGCATATGGCAAACGGATAGCCAGTGAGCCAACCTGTCTGAGTGTGCCTTGGAACGAAAGTACAGGAGGATGAGGCGTCTTTGTTTGGTTTTATTTGTTCTTGAAAGATTTTTTTTAAAAACAAAAACAGTAACATACACTTGGCAACAGCAACAGCTGATTTTTATTCTGAGCTTCTGTAAAATATCAAAGTCTTTGTAGCCTAGTCAAATCCCTGGCAGCTCATCAAATTCTGTTGATTTTACATCTTCCTTGTTGAGCGCCGGAAACCAGTGTCTCAGATAACTCAGGCTGGAGCTCATGGATAGAAAGAAATGTGCAAAACACCATAAGGCTTGCAGAGACTCCTGGGTCATCCAGAGTCAGCTCAGGGCTGTCTGCAGCCTTGTTTCCTCCTGCTTGGTGATGCAGCCTGAGAATGGTTATCTCGTTCCCCAGATGAAGTTGAACCTGAGGTGGCACAGGCAAACACTGGGGAGGCTTTGAGCACCCTGAGCCCTCCTACACTGTCAGCCTGGACCCCAGTCTGCCCTTTCCTGACTGTTCCTCTCAAATTATCTTGCTGATTTTTGGAACTAGCTTTCCAGTTGCTAGCAAAGATCTTTACTGCCATCCAGGACTCCTCTCCTGTGCTGTGCACTTGATGTTGCTGTTCACTGGGCTGTCACCCAACACAGCTGCCCACAACCACCTTACCCCACTCAGATCCCTTTAGCTCGTGCCCATGAGCTCATCCCACACTTGCTGGGACAGTTCTGAGCTGTAGTTCACCTGGTTTGCAGCACAGAGGTAGTGCACAGTGCAGTGAACTTAGCAGGAAGGAGGACAAACACAAATGGCTGCAAAGTGCTGGGTAATCATCAGCTAAGGAACTGTTGACTCTTTGCAGGTTTATATACCCTGTAAAGCTCTTTTCATGGCCCCTCAGTTTTGTGCCAGCTCAATGCAGTTCTGTGAAACCCTGAAACAGATGGTCCCCTCTAAGGAGGCTGTTCCCACGCCAGAATCCTTGGTGCATGCACAAGCAGGTTCATGGTTTCAGTGTAATGGTTACAGAAGCTTGTGGAAGATCACACCAGCACCATTCCTCATATCCACTCTGTGCTTCAAGGATGCTCTTGTGTTCTTAGGCTTGGACCAAACTGTCAGATTTGGAAAAGCACCTTCAACAGCATCTTTTCTGTACAGAGCTTAAGTCAGGACCAATTCCTACATGGAGCACGGTCCAAGACCCCAGGTGATGATTTATATACTTTGCCATCTTTGAGATGACCATGGAGAAACTGATGCCTTGAGAAGGATAAATTTTTACATAAAGATAAACAAAACTGTTCCAATGAAGCATATAATACTTCTGGTTGGGAATTCTTGAGTGTGCTTCAGCTGGTGTGGAAGCATGCTCAGTGTCCAGAGGCAATGCTGGAATTGTAGCTAACAGGATTCTCCACCTGCAGATCTGTCACACGCTAATGAAAAATCTCTTCTGTAGATAGGTAACATTTCTTAGCTGGGCTGGAAAATTCATTGTATTTTAGGGCCTCTGATGAATTAGCATTTTTCCCTGCCAAAAATCAATGTTGGAAACAAGGCTCTTGTTATGAATCTAAAACTCCTTGAGCTGGAGCCAAAGTTAAATGATAAAACTGAATTTAATGTGCATTTCCTACCATAGTGCGCCTGTGGGCTGGCAACGTGAGCAAGGCTTTCTGGACGAGGTTTATGAATAGGGGAGTAATAATTCCAAAATAAGTATCAATCTCCTTTTGCCATGATGCCAAGTATAAAAGAGGGACTATAATTGTCTTTTTTTTTCTGGACAAGAAGATGAATAGCAGACAGGTCCCCTTCAGGTGGAGCAATGCTCTGTCTTCTTTGAAGATAGATAGAAAGATAAAAGAAAAAAGGGACTATAATAAACTGATGTGGCCTGCAAGAGCAATGACAGCACAAAAGATTAAAAAATAGATTAATAATAATATATAATAGAAACATAAAGGATTTCAAAAGGAGTTTACCCTCTAAGATAGCAGGAGTTTTAGAGAGCTGGGAATAAAGTAGGGAGTGTCAGTCCAAAGCATTTAACTTCTGGCTTTCTTTTCATGTGTTCCTAAACAGCCTCACTTAACAAAAACTGTCCCCATGCTTGAATTCACCTGGAAAGGCTAAGTTCACTGGATAAATAAAGGGTTTGTTTGCTCCGAGTGCCATGTGGGATGGAGCCAGGTTGCTGTAAGCCAGCTGAGGAGCTGGCCCCTTGGCTCCAGGGGCTGTCCCATAAGCCATGAGCTCAAATTGAGCTGAGTAATTAGTGCACATATTATTCCAGATCCGTGGGATCCGTGGGAGCTCTTGAGGGTTTTTGAAATGTCCCATGAAAAGCATAAGCAGAAGTACAAACATAAATAAACGACATACTTCAGCTTTACAAATACTGAAGTCCATGAACTTCCTTACAACACATTTTCCTTTAGAAGTTCCCTTTCTGAAAGTCTGTTTCTTCTTAGATGACCTCTGCTTTTAATTAGGATGAAAAGTCCCGTAAATTTTCACTCATCTCCACAGCCGTAAGCAAGCACAAAGGGCTCTCTCTGAGTTTCCCTCTGCCTGGGCAGTGGCCTTGGCAGAGGAGCTGCCTCAGGGGCTCCCGGCACGGCCCTGCGGACAGTGGTGCCCCTTTGTCCCTGTGGCCAGAGAGGGACAGGATGATGCTGATTTCCATAAACCCCCAGCTGCAGGAAGGCACAGCCAGCTGGCACCACAAGCCCTTGAGAGCCCCTTGAGGGACAGGGCATATGACTTGTGTGTGATTTTTGCCTGTGTTTTTAATCTCCCCACCACTGCCCTCAGCTCGGGGCAGTGGGGGGGAACAGATCTCTAATCTGACTAGAAAGACATTATTGTTAAACCGACGCATCCCCCGAAATTCCCAGTGCTCATTGGCTTTTGGGGTAGGATAACTCACTGTCACTGGCTTTGCACACTAAAATGAGAAGTTGTCCTAAATCCATCTTG
>NW_008652132.1:0-10875 GCF_000695815.1 Acanthisitta chloris | reverse complement strand
GCTGAAGAGGAAAGGCAAAGGATTTTGAGAATATCTGGTCTTTATTTCTGGGCCGTTTTGATTAAGACTGTCCTGAGGCAGTTGTGTCATATATATGCTGTAGCTTTCTTTGTGTAACAGGGCAGGGTGTTTGCTTGTCTGTCTCAGCATTGTTATTTGCCTTCATGGCTTTCTTTCCTTACAGTCCATTGCCTTGTTTTAACTTTCTTTCCTTTCCCTTTACCAAAGCCAGCAAAAAGATGATTAAAGCAAACAGCTGATTAGAATCAGGGCTCCTTACCTGGTGAGCACAGTGAACAGGGGTTAAGTGTGGGACCTCTTGGGGGATTTGCTTTTGATTTTTCTTTAATTCTCTCATAGTCTTACGCAGTGAGAATGGGCAGTGCTGGGGTTTTATAACTACAGAGAGGGTTAATATAGCTCATTTCTGAGGTCTGCCAGAGCACACTGGTGCATGTTGTGCTGGGTGCTGTGGTAGGTTCCTCAGAGGAAATTCATGGGGTGTAACAGGGGTTCACACTCTCTCGTTTTATCTCATATCTCACTGTGCCCTTGCAGAAACCTGCACCCAAAACCACGGAGTGTAAGGGGAGCAGCAAAGGAAATAACACTGCCACTGCAGAATGCTGTTGTAGAAATACGAGAGGAACATGTTTTGTTGGCCTTGATAGTAGGTGAACAAGAGAGATCAAGAAAAAGGGATCAAGTGCATCAACCCTGTGGGTGTTGTTGACATTAGAGAACACTGTCTGTTGTCTTGAAGTGTCATCAGATTTAAAATATTTAATTGTGCACTTCAGTGGAACTCCCTGATTGCTTATCAGTCCCAAAATGATTTTCCCTATGTTAAACTGCATCCAAATACAGTAGTCTAGAGAGGGTAAGTTATTTGGCTGATGATGAAGCTAGTCACTGCACAAGCAGTGTGTAAGGAAAGGGTTCTGTGGGTTGGTGGTCTTTACTCGGTTTCATCACTTGTATTTCTTCCTTGTCACTTTTTTTTTTTCTTTAAGCTGGGATATGTTACTAAAGGCAAGAGAGAGCTCTTCAGTTTCTTTCCTGTCCTAACAGAAGAGAAAGATGCAACTTTAATTTAACAAAACAACAGATGCAACCCGAAGTCAGTTCTCACACCAAAGAAAGCTTTCTGTAACTTGCTGAAGGTGTGGTGGCTCTGCTGTGAAAGCTGCAAACGGGTGGAAATCTGCTGTAGGCTGAGGTTTCTCTCGTTCTCGCTTCATGTTTCAGCCTGGCTGCAGTAGAGCTGCCTGTTAAAGTGTAAATACACTGGAGCATGTAGTTGTGTCTGCAGTGGGAAGGCAGCACTCCTCCGTTCGAGGGGTGAGAGAACGGAGAGAACCATGCCCGTGTTCGTGTGCAGGTGGTGCAGGATAGAGCCCAGGCTTTTGGGCTGCCTTTCTAGGAACTGTTCAGCTACTGCTGAAAAGTGAAATATTGCTGAAGAGACCAGATTTCTCATCTCCAGCGCTCGCTTTGCTGGAAGAGGAGCATTAAGATGGAAACCCAGGTCAGCCACGTGAGATGTTATCTACGCAGGGTCAATGCTCTCACTTCCTGCTGCCTAGACATTTCAGCATCACGGTTCCTTGTGGTGAGCACCAGCCCCAGTCATCATGACGTGCTGCTAACATTTTAGGAAGGTGTCCTTTCTCCTTTTTAGAGCAAATAAATAAATGAAACTGTAAGAGACCTATATGATGCCAAAGGACTGGCTGCAATTCTAGAAAGCCAGAGAATGCAGGGCAAGGGCAGAAATGTAAATGAATCCATTGTGCATAACTTGGGCGTGAGATAGGAATCACACTGGTGGGAGGCCTTTGCAATACCATTTGGCAACTGGTAAGACTTTTTCCTTGTCTCTTTGTTTTATGAAATAGCTTTAGGGAGGCAATGGTGTAATTCTGAAATTCAGGCATTGCTGTATCCAGAAGTTCTTTTAAAACCCTTTGATCAGTGATACTTAATTTCATGGAGGAATTTTTAACTTCCAGTTCAGAATACCCTGTGTTTTGGCTTAGTTTTCAAGTGGTTGTAGCCGTTCTCTCTTTTTTCAGCTCATCACAGGTCAGAAATTCAAAGGCACTGAGGTTGAGTAAAACAACTGTTCATCACTCTGGGTTCTGCTTTGTTTTTTCTGGGAATTGTCTGCTTCTATAGCACCTTCAGTGTCATTACTTTTTATAAAGTTTGGTTTACTCACCTGCTCTTGGAACAGATACAACCACCAAAGCTGCTTTTTTAATGAGCCTTGTGGCCCATCCGGTGTGTATGTGCTAACATCTTGGCTGTACAATGTACTTCCAATGAAAGGGAACAGTGTACCATAGAGTCTTGTAACCCTGAGGTCAGTTTTGAGCTCAAAATTGCTTTTGATTATGGTGTTAGTATGTGTCTCTAACAAAAAAAAAAAATAAATCCGGCAAGCACTAGTGGTCCTTGCACAGTGCTGCTGAGTTACACACTCAAGTGGTATCACACCTAGATTTTAGTGGAATTAACTGCTTTATTTATAGATTCTTTCCAGATGCATTGCAGTGCATCTGGTTGTGAACATTCAGAGGTTTGCAACCAGAATGACGGAAAATTGGCATACAATTACATCACTGTGGACACGGCTGCAGCGGTTTCTGCAGGAATGTAGCCTGATTCATACCTTTGCTGTCTGCATTTCATCTCTGTGCTATATGATGGATAAGACTTCGTGTGCCTGAACACTTGTGGCCTAGATCTGTAGTATCCTGAGGAATTTTCTTGTCTGATGAATTCACCACATGTGTTCACCAGAAAGCCTCATGACACTGGCAGTTTTGGGGAAGCACATCAGGTCTGGAGATGCTAGGTGTTTGCAAACCTCAGTCCAGTTTTTTTACACTGATGCTTTGCTATCTGTAAACAGTAAGAAATTTTGGGTTTGATTAAGAAGCTATCATGTGTGGTTCTTGGGTTTTCTGGACATGGTTGGAATGGCTCATGCTACCCTTGAAATCAGCTAATCAAAGCAGGATGATTTTTGGACATCCTGTAACAATTAGAGTGCTGTAGATGAGAGATGGTGTAGCCTTCATAGTGTGTGCTTTGAACTCAGGCAGCAGCATACCCAGACCACTTGGTAATCACCAAAGGAAAGTATTGTTGAGTTTGAGGTGGGTAATGATGAAATTCTGCCATCACCTGCAGCAGTTAACTATTTTGTCTGTTGTCTGGGGAGTTTCACTCTACCTGCCGTTGCATAATACGGTCAAGTATTAACTTTTCTTCAAAATTATTCTTGGTGAACTGATGTCTATATGTCATCATATCATTGTAACAACTATTAGATCTCCAAAAGTGTTATCCCATTGTGTGCCCAAAGCCACATGCCTGTCTTTCTGTCACCTAGTTAAGGGCAACAAATGGTGTCAGTGGGAAAAATGTCTTTCTTTCACTAGGTGAGGATTAGGACCTTCAGGTTCTGAGTAGCCACAGCATGAACAGCTAAGAATGTAAAGTTAGTAGGATACTTGTAACGAACCAAAGATTCAAAATTTGATCTTAAAAATCACCTATCTAAAAGGCTTATTTCTGTAAGCATTCCTCATAGCAAAGTCCAAGCAGGTGTTGACACACATGGTCATTGTAAGGCTCATTCATGATCAAAGTTAGATCAAACCTCCCCTTCCAGTTTGCAGAAAATGATTTCCCCATGTATTCGTGTCTTTTCCAAAGCTGCTTAGTAGCATCTAGGCCCTAGTAGCAAGGTGGTTTAAGAGAAAAAGAGCTTGAAGCATGAAGATTAGGATATCACAGTGAAGATGCCTGAGGCCACTAAGCTCTATGTAACTGGCAGGCATCGAGTTGTAATGGGTGGAGGGTGGTCACAGGCTTTGTCTAAGCATCTTTCCTTCCCCCTAAGGACTTGCTATTCTCTGAGGAGCCCTAATGCAGTTCATTTCTAGAGAAACAGGGAAAAGGGCAGGAGAGAATAAAAAATGGTCCCTTGAAAACAAGAGGCAGTAATACACACCACATGACGACCCAGGCAGCCTATTTAACTGCAGCCAGTTTCCTGGTTTCTAAGAGATTGTGAGAGCACTCGAACAGGAAGCTGCAGCTTCACCAAACGTTTCAGTATCAGTGTGTTATCTGTGGTCATTCCCCTCCACAGCTTGTGGCTAGCTTCTGGTTAGCAGAGAGAGACACTTTGAGCTGAGCTGGCATCAGTTCCCACCTACTTAATCAGTTAAGTTGTGAGCCGTGTGGTTAGCTCGAATCCCTGGTCGTCTTGTGGATTGCCAGTGACAGGAAGGGGGAGATGTATTGAGTGGTTCCGACAGGAATAGCTTGGTTATCTGATGGTCACCCCAGAGACTGATAAAGTTATGTGAGCTCTTTTCTGAGAAGACATCAAAAAAGCAGAAACTGTTGTCTCTAACCACCTGAAGAGTTTACAACGTCAAGGGAAATTTTGCTTATCTTAAAAGCCTCAAAACTGTTAACCCGCCTTCACCACTGCAGACCACAGCAGTGCCTCAGACTCTCGCTGCACAGAATGAAGCTACAGACAGTCGTGTGCAAAGCTGTAAAACCTTATTGAGGAAACATTATCATTCACATCTTCCAAAGCTGCCTTGGTACTTCAAATTCAGAGGTGAACTGCTTGAAACATATGAGAGGAGCCAGGGAGCATGGCCCATATTTTTAGAAAACTCAGCCTCTTTGAGGCTATCATGTTGTCAGGAGTTTGGACATGCAAAGCAGTGAGTCACTTTTCACAGCGTGGCCTGTTTGACGAGCTTGGACTGATCTGAAGCCAAAAGCATAGTGACTGTGACATGGGCTTGCAAAGGTTAAAACAGAGAAGGTGATCATATCCTTGGCACCACTTAGGGCAGTTTGTTTGATTTTGTCATATATGTGCTGAGCAGACCTCAAGATTAGAACTGACAGGCTTCAGAGAGAAACCTTGAGCAAATGAGGTTTTAAATTAGTACTTTCAAAGAGGCCTTGGGCAGGCTGCTCTGAGCCTCAGTGCCTGAGTTTCTGTAGCCTTAAAATGGAGGAGTGATACTTGTCTCTTTTGTACGTTGAGATGTATAGATAGGAAAGTGGGTAAGTGAGATAGTTCTGAACCAAAGATCCACCTGATTCTTGTGCCTAGAGTATAGGAGCTCTGTGCTGCTTGTCCTGCATCCCTGTCTTTCCATCCCTCTCCTCAAACCAGGCCTCTGTGCTTCTGTCCCCTACACAGCTTGCAGCCCAGCTCCCCAGGCTGCAGGTGTCTGTCCTGGCAGTGGCTCTGGGGTCTTGCAGATGCTGCTGAGCAAGCATGGGGAAGGCAGTGCCTCCCACTGGAGTAAGGGGTTGGGATGTCTTACATGTGTAGGCAGGAGGCTCCCATGGCCAGTACAGAGCCCTCACGCCCATCGCAACCATCCCGTTAACCCTGGGACCTCTAGCCCCTTCCTCGCTGCCAGCCTTGGAATAAAAGCAAAGGTGAGCTTGGCAGCACAGCCTCACCCCATACCTGCATGTTGTAAAACCTGCACACTGAATTCACACAATCTGATGTGTCATTTGTGGCTGTAACAATCGCCGTAACAAAATCCTGCTCGTCTGCTGGGTTTTTTCAAGTTTTGAAATCAAGGCTGGGTGTTGTAAGGGCATGTGTCTGTACAGGAGGCATGTGAGATGCTTTAGTCTGCTGACATTGCTTGGCTCAGCCTCTGTCAATGACAACCACAGCAATCAGTGCATTTTGGACTCAAAGCTATTTCCTTTCCTGGTGCAGATTATGTCTGGTATGCATAACGTGTTAATTTAACAAAGCAGTTCTTTTGATACAGCTTTAATTTTTTAACAACAGCTCGGAGGCAATGATGTACAGATTATATAGTGTCAGTTTCCCAATTAAAGTTTTACAGGAAAATACTCTGGTTTTGCTTTAAGCCTGTGTTGAATTCTTCCTTCTGGCACTTGTGCAAATGGAAACTGTGCTATTGAAAAGCATCCATTTGAAACCTTGAAATATTTATTGAGGCTGCATTGAATACTGAAGCAGGAATCTTCCTGTAGGCTTGTTGATGTCTGTCATATGCATTTATTTTGTAATTAAATGTCTGGAAGCTTGTGTGTGCCTGTGTGGTTGGTTTCCTGTGTTTTATTTTTTGGTAGGTTTGTTGTTGTTATGCTGGTTTTTTTCTGATAAATGCCTTTAACTCATCCCTTTTAAGAGTTCCTGTGAAATCTTATCCACGGCCAGACCATGTCTTTGATGTATAGCGATGAAGCTCCTACTAATTGTGGTGGAGAACACTGAAGGGGTGGCTAAACCACTGCCCTTCCTAGAATACCAGACCGTGTGAAGCTCAGTCCTCCAGCATAACGTGCCTGTTTGGAGGATGTGGGATGGAGAGCACCTGAAGGGGCTAGCCAAAAATATTTCATTCTTAAAACACTCTCCACAGGCTGAACTTTTATTTTATTTCCTTTCCCTCTCTTTTCTCTTCTTCCCAGCCCGTTGTCTTGGATAATTCCAGGTCAGTGACCTTTCCTGTTTACATAAGCTGGAAGCAACAGGGACTGATCACAGCCAAAATTATTTGCTGATCCAGGAAAGGCTGCAATCCAGAGTGTGTCCCAAGGAATGTGTTGGTGTGGAGCATAAGCTGAAGCTCAAAGGGCAAAGCAGTGTAGCACTGGCATTAGACAGGACTAGGAGTCTTCGGCTCCAGTGGCAACAGAACATGCATCTGTGAAGCTGCAGAACCAAATGTGCCTGTTGGCATCTCCCTTGTGCCCTGCTCTCTGGTGTCCTGGTGCCACTATCCAAGTACTAGCCACTGCTCAGTCCAGAGCATATCCCAGCTCACCTGGAAATTGTGTGATGACTAGAAGAACTGGAGTATCAGATACCTAAATTAGATTAGCCTGCAGTGGCATTAGTTATTGTCCAGGTTTGCAGGGCAGCATGGTGGTGTGAAGGTCTCTGCAGTTGCATTCCAATCCAGCCATTAGTGGGGAAGTAGAACTGCATTGAAGGATAGTGAGCATGATCCCTGAACCTGTGCCCACCCAAGAGGCTGGGGCTGGGGCTGGGACTGGGGCAGGCAGCTTCTCTGCCTTCGGAATGTGCTGAGAGTCTGAAATATTCCCTGCTGCCAAAGTGCCAAGGAAACCACCTGGCCCACTTTGAAACCAAATGCTGCGTCTCGTGTGTTTATCACTTCCCTTGTTTTCATTCTATTTCTGTTTCCAGCCAATGTCTTTGGATTAGTCCTACTGCTAGATAATTATGACTTTCATATCTACATCTATTTCTCAAGCTTGGCTGCATTATTTTTGGGCAGCTATTTAAGACTTGCATTATTTTAAAAAAATATTGTGTCCATATTTGCATATTTTTATTTCAGAACATATAAACAAAGATACTTCTCACAGTAGATCATTCGTCAAATATTTTTCTTAACAAGTAGAAGTTTTTGAGGCATGCCAGAATCAGCTTCATTATATGAATCCTATTTATGGATCCTGTTTTGGGCATTTGAAGGGAGGGACTTACAGGGGCTGTTTCCACAGACGCTGCGTCTGGTCCCGTGTGAGAAGGGAGGATAAGAATTGGTTGGTATTTAAAGGAAATTACAGTGGTTCCTGAGAAGAAAGGCCCTTCCTTTTTTTCCTTCCTTTTTTTTCTTTCCTTTTTTCCTTCCTTTTTTTCCTTCCTTTTTTTTCCTCCCTGGAAAAAAAATATGCATTTATGTAAGAAATAAAAGCCAAGGCCTTCATTATCAATGCCAAAAGAATTGATTGTGCAGCCATGTCTTATTTCAGTGATTTTATTTGTAAAAAGGCCAATGAAAGAAGTAAAGTTAATCGTTTTGTCTGCAGGATGTTAGCACAAACTGCCATGTACTCTCTGCATCACCATGGGCTGCACTGGGCTTGGTGCAGAGAACACAAGTGTTGTGAGCAGCGTGGCCTGTCAGGCCCCACTCCATCCATCAGATCAGTGGGTTTGAAAGCATCTTGGGGGAAGGGAGGAACAGCAGCCCAACCCAGGGATTTTGGGAAGTGTTTCTATTGAGCTCCTCAGTTGAGTGATGGCCAGTGAGCTGTAGGGTTGGCAGAATCAATGTGATAGTTGGCTTTTGGAACTGAATGCTACAATTTGAATAGTCTTGCAAATGTAAAGGAAAGTAGTTCCTCAAAAGCTTCCAGTACTACTGCAGCATTGAATGAGAAAAATAGTGGAAGTTGTTTTAGGCAGTGCAGTTTAAATGAAGTGTATGTGTTCAAACATGCATGAAGAGCAATGCAAATGAACTTTAGATTAATCTGGTGTTTAGGAAGGAGTTTGGCATGTTTTTAACTGAAGTGTCCACACGGTGCCCATCTCGTTGGCCCAAGTGCTATGACACATGGTGCCTCAGTGACTCGCACTGTAAAGTTTCTGTTCAGGTGGTTGGGTCAGCCAGGAAAACAGGCTCCTGGGGAGATCAAAGAGTTCTCAAAAGAGAGAGGAAAATTAGAAGGGCAGTTTGCAGTTTCACATTAATTTTCTTCATTGCTATACTGGACAGCCAAGGAAAGTGAGTAGGAGATGGTTGTGTGGAAGGGTTGAGTAATGTTAGAATGTGCAGAAACAAAGCTGTTTTGGGGACTGCCAGCCAGCTCTGGGGTGCAGAGCTGGTGGGACAATCACTATCTGTGAGGTGTGCAAATGATTCAGTCTCTCTAAGCAGCACATTTGGCACTACCTACTGGTTTTATCTAGAGGTTTAGGGGAACAAGGAGGGGGATTTGGGAGGTTTTTTGCTTTGTTTTATATAAGGAATGGAGTGTGAATGAAAGATCCTCAATAGGACTAGTTTCTGCTTCCCCTCAGGGATGTTTTACACCTGATCTGATCAAAACCTTATCTCTGATCTGTCTTTGCCTTGGGCAAACATCCTTGTGGGTATTCTGTTCTGGTAGCTCTTTACCTCACTGGCCTTGGACAATGAATAGGAGAACAGTAGGATTTTCATCTCTGTCAATGAGATGTAAGTTGCCAGAAAGCTCAGTTTAGAAAGGGAGTGGGTCTTTGTCAGCTCAGCAGGACACAGGGTGGCTGTGACTCGCGGCTTTACTGAGTGTGGTGTTCTTCACTCACCAGTACCTTCTCAAATTGATTGATTTTTGTCAGAATTTGCTTTAAAAGAAATGAATTCTTATCAGTGTTTGTGAAACCTAAGGCAAATGTGTCACTGAAAATAAACTTACAATGGTTTGATCAAGATCTCATGAATTGAGGTTTTCAGACATTTAGATGTGTTCAATTGCTGTGAAGCTGGAAGCACAGGAAGGAAGGATCATAATTAAAGTTGCATTGAGAGGAGCCAGAACCGAACCAAAACTTCATGGAGCCTTGCTGATGGCATTTTCTGATTTCAGACTTGTATGCTTTAAACATTTTTTGGTGTTTCAGTTTGGTTGATGTCTGCTGCCATTTTACCCAAACCTCTTTTATAGTGGTAGGTTTCTCTCATGCCTCATTTGGAGTATTGCTGGTGGTTTTCAACCTCTTTAAATTTGCAAACAACCTAAAAAACCCCACCACTAAAGTTGCAGGCTCTGTATTTTGAATGCAAGGCCATCTTGACCACAGTCTTGCTTTTCTTAGCTACTTTTTTACAGCTCATTTAAGAAGTACTCAGCAAAGCTGGAGGTCTGGTGTCCCAGGGCTGAAAACCAGTAGCTTGATGTGGTGGGGCCCTGTTTCTGGCTCCTGGCTCTGCTGTGGCATGAATATAGACTGTGCAAATCAGGTTTTACAGAAATTTTGTTCAATTAAAGTGTATCTTCAACACTAGTCTACCGCAGTGAACTTTCTTCCTTCTTACTGGAGTTGACGCTGGATTTGTTTGGATATTGCGGTGCTCTCTGATGCCTGTTTAATTTTGTTGGAGTGGTATTTTTGTGACACCATGATGGTGTGAGGGTTGTAAATGGTTCTGTTACTCAAGTAGACTTTATAATTTGGTTGGAAGCATTGTTTTCCAGTGAAACTCAGCCTGAAAGTTAACATGTTCATTAGTCACTGCAATGGCCTAGTGTATTACGACTTGTGGATTATTTTACAATATGTACTTTTCTGGTTGCTTGCACAAATGTAATACAAAAGTTGCTTTTATATTAATCTTTAAAGTCGCAGCCTTGAATACTTATAATTTCAGCATCCTGAATATTAACCAACAAAGGAAGTGTGGGTTTGTGTTCCAAGCCAGGAGGAGGAGACAGGAGGTCTGTGCTGTATTCCCAGCAATCCCATAATCTTGCTCTGGGATCTGGGGCGTGCTGGTTGCTGTGCCTCAGTTAGCTCATGCATGGGGCAGGGAGACCTTCAGGGTGCTCTGACAGTTGTGTGAAGTTGTGTGAAGGCTTTAATGGTCTATGTGATCTGCTGGTGGAAAAATGTAAAATTGTGTGAAATGGCATTTCTTTCTCTTCTGCTCAGGGCTGGCATCTGCCCTGAACACCCTCATCTTTGGTGTTATTTCCCCCCTCTTGTATTTTGCACACAGGGGCTCGAGGAGATGGGGAATTTCAGAATTAGTACAAGCACAAGTGATGGTTTATCCTGGAATTCTGTGTGTTCTGTTTGGGTATTCCTGCGTGTAAGGATACCTCTCCCGGAAAAGTTCCTGCAGAAGTCTGGTACATTGTGTTACAGATGGCCCCTTATTAACTCTGCATTTCCCTAGTTTCTTTGCTTTTCCAGGTTTGAGTTGGACGGCTTGATGTTACTTCAGAGCCGTCCCTTTTGATGGCTGGAAACGATAATAGCCTGTGTCATCTGCCCTTTAGATGGAGGGGTTATGCCTCGTCCTTTATTCCTCG
>NW_008652131.1:0-1452 GCF_000695815.1 Acanthisitta chloris | reverse complement strand
CTGCCACCAGCACAATACCAAATACTCCACATAGGAAGACAAGAATGGGCCAAGGCCTCTCCATGAGGGGAAAGTGTTTAAGGCTTGGCTTTTCCAAGGTCACCATGTCTTGCCATGAGACTGACAGGAGCAGGTCTGTGATGAAGCTGCTGGAGCACTCAGGCCTTAGACAAAAAAGGGCTCAGAAGGAGAGTGTGGAAGCAGAAAGAGCAGCTCTGAAAAGATCAAATGCTGCTGCTCCCTGACAGTGCTGCTGTGCTGAGACTCTTTTCCCCTCCACCACTGCACACAGGCACTGCCATTAGCTCTGTTGAGGTCTCAGAGGAAGGATTTGGGACAATCAACTCTCTGCAGTGCCCTTTATTTTGTTTAAATACAGAGAGAGCACAGTCTCTCATTTACAGATTCTCTGGGTCAAATTCAGAAGGGATGAATAAAAGGGATGAATAACAAAATTTAGTTGTGCACAACTTTAGCAGAAATTAAAAAGAAAAAACACCGTAACCAACCTGAGAAAGCAGTTTGGGCCTGTAATGACCTGCATTACATAAGGTCATTTGCAGATGGTGAATTTTGGTTAGTTGATTTTATTTTTTAAAGGACTTGGACAGGAATACCCAAGGTAACCACTCCTGACGCTTCGGTTCATCATCTGGCTCTTCACCCAGCTAGTTCTTCATCTGGTTCTTCACCCAGAAGACTCCTTGCCCAGAAGGCTCTTCACCTGGCTCTTCCCTCTGAAGCTTCTTCACCCGGAGGATTCTTCACTTGGTTCTTTACCCAGAGGGTTCTTCACCCAGAGGGTTCTTCACTTGGTTCTTCCCACTGAAGGTTCTTCACCCAAGAAAAAACACCGTAGGTTCTTCACCCAGAGGGTTCTTCACCCAGAAGGTTCTCCACTGGGTTCTACACCCTGAAGGCTATACTTCACCCAGAGGGTTCTTCAACCTGCAGGTTCTTCACACAGAGTTTTCTTCACCTGGTTCTTCACTACGAAGGTTCTTCATTGGGTCCTTCAATGGGAGGGTGGGCAGGCACTGGAAGATGCTCCCTAGCAAAGTTTTCATGGCACCAAGCCAGCTGTCAGACACATGGTATGTGCAGGGCCAGGAGTTGGACTTGATGATCATTGTGGGTCCTTTCCAGCCGAGGGGGCTGACAGATTCTCTGAGTATGCAAACTAAAACTGCCCTGACACTGTCACACATGCATCCCCTTAAATCAACACTGGGTTGCAACATCATTCCCCCCATTTCCCTTCTTCCCCCCCACCTCCCTGCTTGCTCTTCTTTTGCATTTTCTTTCTGAGTCACTTGGCTGAGGCTTTCTAGTCTTCCCTCCTTCCATGAAGCTGCACTCAGTTAATGCAGGTATACCATGTATTTCCCCAGTTGCTCCTCACCAGCAGTTTGCCATAGGAAAGGGCTCCGGGCAGCATTGCCTTCTGTGAAG
>NW_008652130.1:0-24270 GCF_000695815.1 Acanthisitta chloris | reverse complement strand
CCATGAGGTCACCCCTCAGCCTCTTCTGAAGGCTACACATACCCAACTCCCTCAGCCCTTCAGCATGTGTTCTAGACCTTTCCTGCCCTTGTTGCCCTTCACTGGACTCTCCAGTGCTTCAATGTCCCTTTTTAAAATGAGACGCCTAAAGCTGAGCACAGCACTGAGGTGTGACCTCCTCAGTGCTGAGTTCAGGGGGATGGTCACTGCCCTAGTCTTGCTGCCACACTGCTCTTGAGCCAGGCCAAGATGCTATTGGCCTTCTTGGCCACCTGTGCACACTGCTGGCTCACACTGAGCCGCTGCCACCAGCACTCCCAAGGCCCTTTCTGACCAACATCTCTCTCTCCACTCCTCCTGCAGTCTGGAGCTGCATGGGGCTGTTGTGTCCCAAGTGCAGGACCAGCACTGAGCCTTATTGATCCTCATGCAGTTGTCCTCAGCCCAGTGATGAAGTCGGTCCACGTCTCTTTGTAGAGCTTGATCCCTTGCAGAAGTAGCAGGTTTTTTTCCCAATTTCCTCTTCAAAAGAAACCTGGCAAAATTATTCAAGCTATTACTGGTATAACCTATAACAAGTATGACAGTACTAATTTGGAATCTTTCCATGCTCTCATCCCCATTCTTCAAATTTTCAGTTACTTAAAGAGAGATACATGTCAGATACATCTCCATCCACCATGGCTATGACTGACTTACATGGTGGGGAAGAGACAGGCTCATCGGGGGGTTCAAGCAGCGCTCTGAATTTTCACCTGTTGTTCATCGATTCAAACGGACCTTGGCAGCCACCAAAACCCCTTCCCCATGCAGTGAGCCAATTCCTTTGCACTCAGGATTTGTCAGGTCCTCTACCATCTGCCTGTGGAGTTAAGAATAAGGTGAGGGTGGAGAAGGGGTCTTTATCCTGAAGTGGACTCAGGGTATCCCAGGGGCAGCAAGGAGGAGCTTGAACTCCCCATACTTGGGGCATACATTCAGGGGTGTCTTAGTTTCTCTTTTTGGGGAAGCTGCAGGCAATGTCCTGAGGGAGCTGGAGGCACAGAGAAACTTTAAGCACTTGTTGAGGCTTGAACCAGTGTTCAAAACATTACTGGCGTCCACAGACTGGTATCCTGCACAAATGCTGACCGGGGTTCTGAAGCTCTAGCTTCCCAGCAGAGCCAGGCAGCCCAAGTCCAGACACTGGCAAGAGGGCTTGGGCATCAGGCCCATTGCTTGCCCTGGAGACCCTTCTGGACCCCCAGTTACAAATCCCTTCAGCCTGGGCTACATCATGGCCCTGCTCTTGCTTCCTCTCCTGCAGGTGCTCCGGTTGGGGAAAGTCAACATTTGGCTCTTTTGCCTTTTCTCCTAGTTATGTTTTTCTATTGAGACAGGAGGGAAGCTGCAGGGACCCTTAGACCCTTATGCATCAGCTCAGACCTGTCTTGCAGGAGAGACCTGGCCTTGCAAGTCTTCAGCACTGGGGGGATGCTGCACTGGCTTGTAGCTCATGGGCTGTCATAGAATGGTTTGGATTGGAAGGGACCTTAAAGCTCATCTTGTTCCAATCCCCCTGCCAAGGACAGGGACAACTTCCACTAGACCAGGTTGCTCAGAGCCCCATCCAAAGTGGCATTGAACATTTCTAGGGATGGGGAGTCCACAACTGCTCTGGGCAACCTGTTCCAGTGCCTCACCACCCTCACAGTAAAGAATTTACTCCCAAGATCCAGTCAAAACCTACTCTCTTTCAGTTTAAAGCCATTACCCCTTGTCCTATCACTCATGGTCTCTTGACTTTGTGTCCTCCCATGGGCCATGCCCCCAGCATGAATTCTTCGGTGCAAGCTCTACAAGCAGTGACTGGGGTGGGGTGGAGGTGCTCTCCAGGGAGCTGAGTTTGTTGGGGTGGCAGCAGAGACCTGAGCCAGTGCTATGTGAGCAAATCTAGCCTCTCCACCCAGGTTTCACTTCTAGCATCTGCTGTGACAAGGATGCTTTGAAGATTAAAAAGGATGCTTCAGGCAGCTGTGAGTGTGGTTAAAATGGACTAAAAATGCTAGATGACTGCAGCCATGCCAATCACCAGTGTTTGCCCTTGTTTGCCACATGAAACCCTTGTGTTGTTGGTAAGGCAGAAGCCTGTGGCTCTTAGGCTGTGCTCTTCAGAGAGAAAGTGCTTTGTACCCTTCGTTTGAGCCAAGCCCCTTCTTACGTGAGGAGCATGAGGTCCTGGACACAGTGAAGTCCTGCTACAGAACTGCTGCTCAGAGATGAAGCCACAACTATTTAGCTTCAGGCAGCCTCCAGCAGAACCACTCATGGATTCATCAGCAAGATGGGGCAGGACAAGCAGTTTTCAGGCTCATTAGGCTGGACTTTCCCTTCCCACCTCAGAAGGTATCATGCACACCCTGGTTTGAGGACTGCTGCTCAAATAGGGTTATATTAAATATATAATACCACCTGGTTCAGAAAGGAGGGAGGGCTCTCCTGGTTCCTGCCAGAGGCATTGGAAAGCAATGGAATTGGAAATGGTGATTCACTTTTCCAAGGGACAAACTGTCCAAGGATAGTATGTGCTGTCCATTTTGGAAAGCTGAAGAAGACAGAAAGCCTCCTCCCATCCCACAACTGCTTACAGAGAAGGAAACCCAGCACCCTGCTTTTTCCAGCTCCACAGTCACCAGCTGCAGCCCAGATTTGCTTACAGCTCTTATCCTCAAGGCTCTGCCTGAGACTGGTACAGCTGAGACTATGGAGCAGGCATGGGGAGAGGGAGGTGCTGAGGTCTGGACAACTCCAGATGATTTAACTCCTTCCTACAAGTCTAGGGCTCAGATGACACTTTCAACCCATTCAGCCTTTTAAGAATCCTTCCCTCAGCTCCCACTCAGCTGGATGCTGGGGGATGAAATGTGGACAACTGAGGATATCCTGTGGATTACCAGAGAGCCCTTTTGTAGGAGAGGGCTACGTGTGGGCCCTGTGGATACCAAAGAGCCCTTTCTTTTATGTATTTTTAAGTGGCTTGTGGGCTGCAAGCTGGGTATTAGGATCTCATCACAAGGCAGAGAGGGAAAGGAGAGGAGGTAGCTTGCCCTCTTGCTATTTTGAGATGGGCTGTAGTCACTTTCTCAGGAGACTGTGATAAAAAGCAGCCAGTGCCTGCCTTGGCTCCCAGCACCCTTGGCCCCCTTGCTGTGCCTCCTCTCAGCACCACAGTGCCCTTGCCTTTTTGTGGAGAGCAAATGTGGCAGCATGGTTGCATCCCTCTTCTCGCCCCAGGGTCCTCCATGCCAGCACTGACAGCGCACACCATATCTGCAAGGGAGGCTTAAGTCTTTGCTCTTTAATGTGCAGTAAAAAAAAAGCAACTCTCCCACACAACAAGAAATCCCATGAGCAGGAGCCCCGGGCATGGCACCCTCCTCCCTGGCTTTCATTTACAATTGGGCAGCCTGTGTGGTTTGCTCCGAAGGGTTTTTCTCCCCATGTGCAAAGGAGCTCCTGGCTACTGCCAGGCTGCTTTGCTGGCTTGAGTTGACTGATGTCTCTTTCACCTCTGTGCTCACCAGCTGAAAAAGCAACTGTAGCATCTTGCCACTGGTATAACAGTGTTGACCTCAAGGCTTTCTGCTACAGGGAACACGTCTGCAACTCCAGCACACACAGCTACCCTAAGACAGTCTCTAGCATTGGCCTGGCTTAGAGAGACTCCCCACACCACGGCACGGTGTGGTGGAAGGCATCAATGGAAGTGAGAGAGTAAGATAGGATCATATTGGGAGAAAAGTATAATAACGGGAGAATTAAATTAACTGCAAATAGTTTGCTGAAGGCACATCCTACCCCATAGGAGACAGCCCTTTAAGCCTGGGGTACCGCTTGCAGCTCAAGCCCTGTGTGCTGCCAAGGGCTTGGGTGACAGGCTGTCATGCAATGGAAACATCTGGGCTGTGGGTAGGATTCTGGATAAACTGATGGGGAGGGGGAGGAAAGGAAGAGGAAGAGAAGGAGTTGTGAATGGGAAGGTGTTGCATACCACAAGCACTTGTGCAAGAGAGATTAGAGCAACAGGGTCCCTCTACCATTAGTGTTCTTCCTCAGCCATCTGTAATGCTTCACATCCCCATGCTTCCCAGTCTGACACTGGCAGGCAGAGGACTGGAGACCCATTCTAGGGAAAGGGTGAGGAAATGATTTCAGCAGCAGACTGCAGCCTCTCCTGTTTCTTGGGCAATATCTCTAACTACCTCACTGGAGAGCAGGCTGGGGAGCTTCTTCCGGAGCCTCTTCCACTTTGCCCACACTGTACCAAAAAAGAAAAGCCCACTGAACTCCCACATTCTCTAGCAGCTTTGAAACCCCCCTTCACAAGTCTATTGTGTGACATCCCTAATCACAACAAAGATTATCTGAAGTCTGAAAGCAGCTTAAAAATAAAAACAACTCAAAGGTAAAACAGGAAGAGAATGGAGGAAGGGGACAGAGTCCTTCCCCTGCTGGCCCCTGGTTGGGGCAAGCAGAACAGCACACACAGCCTCTTGCTCCACAGCACACTGGTCCATAGCATTCACAAGGCAAACATAGCATCATCTTCCTTTGCTTGCTTCTGATGATGGCTGGCAGTGGGAGGGGAGACAGATGTCCCTGCTGAGGAGCTGGACAAGGTGGGTAGGCGGTCCGCAACTTTCGCTCGCTCTTCCAGAAATTTATCAAACTCTGGGGCAAGAGAAGAGCAGAGCATTAACAAAGAGGGAGGTTTATGGAAGAGCCAGGGTGATGCCAGGAACAGCTATATAAAAGGGTTGGCTGGCATGTCTTACCTTCACTGGTGACACCTTTTGCATCCTCTGACTCTCCCTAGAGAAGAAGAAGAAGGACATGGTTAGAAAGAAGGTAGAAAAAGGCACCTCACAAATGTGATTCTTTGTGAGACAAGATAGTGCTCCCTCCAGTTCTGGAGTACAGACATGTTAGAGTGGCCCTGAGCCTCAGTTCATTAGCTATTCCTCCCAGCAGGTTAATTGTACTGTTGTGGTATCCCAAACCCTGTGTCCTTTGTTTTTCCTTCCCTGCTCCCTCTGAGCAGCCTGTGCCACACATTCAGCAATGCCAGTGCTGTTGTACACTGCCTGAAGTTCAGCCCTGCAGACAACTCTGGCAGCACTGCTGACTCCTGGACACTTACCACGTCAGTGGATAGCCACTTTTCTATGTCTTCCATGAAATTAGCTTGAGGAACCGGCACCTAGGACAGAAGAGAAAAGGGAGATGAGGCCAGGAAAAGAGAGGATGTTCCAGGAAAATCACTAAGCTCTACTGTTCAGTCAGCTCAGGCCCTTCCAAATCCAGCCAGTGCCACTGCAAAGCTCTCCCAGCTACCAATGCCACTGCTCACCTGCTTCCTCTGCCCCATCTACACCTAGACATGCATAGTTTCCAGGATACAAGCCATTAAAAGCATCTGGGGTTTGGTGGTTGGCTTTGGGGTATCAGGACTCCTTTGGGGAGGACTCACTAGGTGGAAGCTGGCAGCTTGTTTTAGGCAGCCAGAGAACACAAGATGTTTATTTTTCCACACCTCCTCCCTTCTACAAACCAGTGACAGTCTGATGTCAAAGTCTGCAGCGCTGAAGATATTGGATGTGCCAGATTTGGCACCACAATAAAGGGGGAAAGACACCTGCCAAGAATTGATTCCCTGGTAGGATCACAGACCACAGCAGGATTTGACATCACACCAAACTACTGAAACAGACCTATCAAAGAGAAAGTTATCTACAATAAAAGTAAATTTTACTTCCAGTAGGGATGAGGCTAGCTCAGAAGAATTCATGTTCTTGGTCAATTTAAGCAGCAAAGAGACATCTTCCTAGTGAATAGAGATTACCTTGAAGGGAAGTAAGTCTGATTCAAAACCCCAGATCCTTTTCTCCGGTCATGAGCTCCTGAACAAAGCTGAGCAAGAAGCAGCCCTTGCTAGAGGCTCCATGAACAGAAGCATGAGAGAGTATTTTTGGGAACTAATTTATTAGTCTTATAGTATTTATAGCTCCCTTGGCCTCAGGAAAACATCAAGACCAAGAAAAAGAGTGACACCTTCTCACCAAGGACAGGCAGATTTCCCCAAACCAGAGGAAGTGCAGATAATTACCACAGCTGGCAGATGGATGGATAGGAATGAAAGAGGATGTGTGAGATTAGGGAAGTTTTGAAGTGAACTGGCTTTGCCTACCCAGAGAGGAACTCTTTGGGGTAGAAGTGCATTCAAGACAACTGGACAACATGTGGAGAAACTTCCCAGAGCAGACATCAGTCTGGACAGTGCTAACAAGCTTCAGACCTGGGAGCTGTCAAAGCCTCCGTGTGCTTGAGGGGATATAATGTTTTGCTGCCAAAAGACCAAATTCAACAGCCTGAAAGCTGAAACACTTTAGCTACAGGAGGAGGCTTTGAACAGAGTAAAAGTCAGAATGTGTTTTCCTCCAAGTGAGGCAGCTCATGCTAAGCAGGAGAGGCTGCAAGGGGAATGAATGGCAGCAGCCTCTCTCATGATGCCACCAGCTAGTGCCTCTGGCCTGGACACCCACCTCAAAACAGGCTATCCTCTAGTTCAGAGTGGCACATGCTCCCTTGGCCTCAGACCTCCTAGGATTGTCTTCCACAGACATGTTTACTTGAGGAAGGACTGACACTGCCTGCTGCCTTCTCAACCCTGGTCTCCACTACTGGCCCAGACCAGGGTTGCTCCACTTCAGTTAACAGTCTCTACTGATGTCTGCTGTGCACCCTCATGTGCTGTGCCAGTGCCACTTCCACTTCAGCAGCCCCAGTCTCCTTCCTCCCTGCTGGCGTTTCACGATCTCAGATCTCACCATTCCTTGCCGCATCATCCACTTAGTCAGTTGGGCTCCATCACTAGAGGCACCAGACTCCCCCTGGATGAGAGAGAGTCTGCATTGCAGAGGGTGAGGGAGAGGGGATGGGTTTAGGGTAGGAGAAGGAACACACTACTGGTGGCCTACTTCTCTGATTGCAGAGAGAGGGCAACTGGACTTGGAAACCTGCTAGAAGATGAATAAAACATACATTTCCAGGTAGAAATTTCCCTGCAGATATAAGGACATCCTGTAACTGACTGACTCAACTCCAGACTTTCCAGAGTTCCCAGTCTCAGGGGTTTAAAGAATGAAATATGTAGCCCAAGTAGGAAACACAGGTTGGTGGAGATTGAGAGCTATCATCAGTCTTGGAAAACACTGATTTTTTTCCAGACATCATATTGCATTGGTGAATAAGGAGGATTCTCTTGGTGCTGGTAATACACTAAAGGCTCTGTGGCCACTTACCGTTCCTGCGTTCTGCCGGGCATCCAGAGCCCCAGCAAGGCCTTTGGTGGCTTGGGGATCTTCGTACTTCACCCTGAAAGCATGAAGTTAGATAACACACAGGCTGATGAGATGCTTGAGAGCGAAGAGCAGGAACTCCTAAACACATATTCTGACTGCACAACTTTTCATCTCTTGTCATTCTGCTCCCAAGAGCTTCTAGAAAGGTGTGCAAAATCCCTACTAAAGGTGTAGCCCACCAAAAAACTGACTAATCTGCTCACTGCAACATCACCACAGGACAGTCCTGGCACATGACAGGATGACAAGGCCTCATATGAAAAGTAAGACATAGACTTATAGAGCTAGGTGCATCAACCACGACACTTACCTTCTTTGGGGTTGACTACAAAGACAGATAACTAAAGAGACTGACCAGAACATTACAGCTACTGTAGAAAGGATTTGAGCAACATGCTCCTACATACTGACCTAACTTCATAGACACAAACAGCTCAAAAAACATCTCTTTAACTGATACCACTCAAGACCTGATTCTGGCAGAGACTCACCAGCCTATGCTACAGAGGTGAAACCAGATGATTAGAAGAGCCTAGTGTTGCTTCAAGGTTACCAAATGCACCATTATAGCAACCTCTCTCCACACACAGGCACGTCTCACCCACAGTCTCCCTCATCCCATTTCTGTGTCCCTTCTAGGCTGCTACCATACATGCTAATGCCACACATCACCATTTGATCCATGCAGAGTGGGGAAAACACTCAGTCAATGGTGGAAGAATGAAGCCTGTCACATAAACTCTCCACAAGTCTCCTCTTCAGCTGCTCCCAGGCCCCCTTCTTCAGATCCAGCAGACCATCAAGTGGAGTTATGTTTGTTGGGGCCCAAGGGCTTGGGCCACCGTCGCTCAAACTTCTCAAAGAAGTGCTCATCAGAGAAGGGGCCGCTGTGGACAATAGCATCCAGGATGAAGTACAACGCTGCTATCATGCCACTGATGAGGAAGAATGGCAGGAAAGGCTTGAAGTGTTTCAAGCATTGGTTCATTGAGACACACATGAAGCATAGGGGGTCAGGAACAAACCCCAGCAGCCCCGCTTGTGTCTCCTGCCAGCACGTCCTGTCCGGGAGCTGTAGTGCAGTGGGTCTGTTCAGGTGGAGGGAGACACTGAGAGCACAGGCTGGTGAGTGAAATGTGAAGCCTGAGCCAGTGAGAGTAGAGGTTACCTGGCAAGAGTGCAAGTGCAGGCAGATGAAGGGCAGTGAGGAATAAATAGAAGATGTCTTGTTACTTGCGCAGAGATCATAAGACTCAGTCTGTTAAGGGTTGCGCCACAGCAGAGAGGATACAATTCCACCCCTGCCCAGAACTCCCTGAGCACATACCAGTGGCTCAGATTTCAGGCCCAGATTGGGTGCTGCTGCCACCACTGCCTCTGCCCTCGGGCAGCACACTCCACAGTAACAGTGCTGGGGAAACCAATGGCCAAAACACGTGAAGTTGCATGTAGCCCATGGGTTTCCCCACCATGTTTACCAGAAGCAGTCTGAGGCAGAGGAATGGAAGGAGATATCCTTGAGAGACCTTAACTTGCTATTGCCCAGCTCCAGAACAAGGTACTCCAGTGGATGCAGAAGTGCAGGAGCACAGGTCTTTGAGGGTTGGAGGCAGCTACATGCCTCTGGGCTCTACTGCTTGGGAACTGATGGAGAGCAGCGAATGACTCTGACAGGCAAAGCAGTGTGAGATCAGCCGCGGTGTCTCAAACCCAAGGGATCTGGTCATCATAAGTCTTGTCAGCTGCTGTCAGCTCCTCCAGAACAAGGATTCAGGAATACACTCTTTGCAATGGAGAAGACACCTCTTTAGTACTATGGAGACCCAACTCTTAGTGCTTTACACCAGGAGGGCTCAAACACACTATGGAGGAAGAAACATCAGTCCCACTTGCCAACAGGAAAGCTGAGGCACAGAACAGTGTCCTGCCTTGCCAGTCACAAGTGACTGCATTCTTCCTGCACTCCAGTTCAATACTCTGCCTGTTAGGCTACATCAATATTCAGCCATTCCCACATTCCACATCATCCCAGTCAGGGCACATGAGTTCAGAGACAGACAAAACTGAGCCAGTCCCACTCCATACCTTTATCTCCAGACACTGTATCTCCCCAGAACATGTGGCACCACAGTGCTCACATGTAGAGATTGCTTCCTTCTCCCCATACCCAGGAGGACACTGTGAAGGGGAGATGATGGTAGCAGGAAAAAGGATTGGGAGCATAGAGGTCATCCTACACACACTGTGTCTGAAGACTGCATTTCTGTTCCATCCTATTGTCTCCCAGGAACAGCTGCTGGTTGGGGTCACAGCCCCAGTTTCCCTGAGCCCTCTTGCCTTGCAATAAGCAGGACAGGACAGAGTGGGCTGCTACACTCACCCTTTGCGCTGCTCAGCCAGTGAGCTGCCACGGGTCAGGGCAAACATGTCAAAGTCTTCTTCCAGCTTGCCAGAGGTGTCAAGGGAGTGCAGCCCTGCACTCACACTGTTCGAGCCCAGGTCTGTGTGTGAGAGAGCAGGGTAAGCAGGCAGCACAGAGCAGTAAACAGAGGGCTGTGGGCTTGGAGAGTGCTAGATGGACAGCTATCATCAGAATAAGCTAAACTGCTCTACGCCCACTCCTCTATCCTGCCCCTCAGCTGCAGCACAGTCTATGCATGTGTGCAGTGTTGTGGGTGAAGTTACAGAAGCAGTTTTTTTGCCTGCTCAGTAGATATTTTTGGCTCAGTCTCAGACAGAAGTAGCAGCATCAATTTACTACACTAATGCTGAAGTCTGCATGTTCCTGACCATTTTAGACAAGTCAGGAGAGAACTGCTCCACAACCTGTGGAAGACAATAACCTGTGCTTCTGGGCAAGCACCTCTGAGACAGATGAGTGGATTTTCATCACTCAGGCATCATCTGAAAAAACTCTTGACTTGAAAAATATCTCAACTGGCTTGTCTGTAAAAACAGTCTTGCCAATTTTCTGTAGCTGCATCCAAGCTGTATTGAATGTGCTTACAGCTAGTGAGAGCTTCAGGCAGTACTGTGTAGGCTGTTGATATGTCTTGAAGAACCCTCAGGACCTCCCAGGCTTTTTGAGTAAACAAACTGTCAGATCCGGAGTCCTGAGCCCAAGTTGCTCATGGCTGCCTTCACAGCACAGCTTCAGCTACTTTTCTTCCCCCAGACCTCAGAGATCAGCCTGACATGACACAGCAAGAGGCCTAGTCCTTAGCCATAGACTAATGCTGAGCTCCTTAAGTCATGTCCACCTCCTGCACAACGCAAGATGAGGATGCCAAGACATATGCTTGTGTGCCTTGGGGCACGTGTAAGTTTCTTCATGAGTTTATTAGTTGAGTTTATTTCTCTAGGTGGCTCTATGAATATGACTAAATAATTTTAGGAGATGATTCAAGGGCAGGAAAGGATTACCAAAGCAGAAACAGGAGAAAGACTGTAGAGAAAACTGCACGGCAACATACTCATTCCAGCCAGCTGAGAGGAAAGGTTGTTGGTGACTTCAGGCTGTTTCAATGCACGAGGACTATTGGGTCCCAGGTCAATCAAGCTGTTATCTGCCTCATTTGGTGCCTTTGGAAAAAAAAGAAAGAAGATGGTGGAGAGTTTTTGAAGGTCAGACACCCTGACCCTACAATCCTAGCTCATTAATACTGGAGAGGAAAGCCATTCTATATCCATTGAAAGACACCAGCTGTGAAGCCTTTCCTTGGAAGAAGAGGGACAGTGATCAGAACTGATGCCTTGGTAGCCAGCCTCCCACCTCTGCTGGATGTCAGTAGGTAGGGTAGATGCTGGTTCAGAGGACAAGGCAGTACTCAGAGAAGGTTCATGTAGGAATTGGTCCTCTCAATGTTCAGTACTGCAAAACTATAACTGCTGCTGGTTTGCTCTTGCCCTTTGAGTGAGAGGAAGGCCCCCACAGGCAGGGAGGGAGAGGCTGGCAGTGGGAACTGGAGTGTCCTGCACACCAGGTAGTTTGGTGCAGCTCAGCTGGGAAAACAAAGCCTACTGTTTCTAGGTGGGGCAAACTAAACCTCTGTCCCATTCAGCAGGGCATTGCCAGACCTGCAGGATGCAAACCGAGCTGCACAGAGGGGCAGTTACTCCAAGTTACCTTAACAGGCTGTCCTGTCCGTAGGTGCTCAAACCTGCAAGAAAGATGACAGGATGCATTTCAGTACTTTGTGCTTATTCACCTACAGCCCAAGAGGTTTCTTATAAGGCTTGGTACAGCATGCCCTTTCCTACATACTAGGAAAAGAGAACCATGGCCCAGGGCCCAAGTTCCCCTCAAGACTGAAGACACCACAAAAAGCCCCACAGAGCAGATGTCTCCTGAGAGGTGGTGGGAGAAAAATTCTTGTGGTCCTCCAAAGCTACTGCTAAACAAAATGGTTCAAGCACAGCACTCCTTACAGACACAGGGACTCAGTTCCCCAAACTTCATCCTAGCAAGGAGATGTATTGATGAAATGGAAGAAAAAAACCCAACGGTGCTGATTCCACTTGGGCAATTTCTTTCTGTCCCCACCTGCCTCAGAGCTAGAAAACCAGCTCTTTCTATGCAGTTCCCTCTTTCTTTTTCTGGGTTATGCCATAAGGACATCTTTATAGCTCATCAATAGCTTACACAGCAGATTTGAAGGGACAGGAATTAGCCAAAACTGAGAACTGGCTTTGTTCTCAAAGATGGATGATACAGCCTGATACATCTTGACAATTATACTCATGGGCAGATCAAAAGGGCAGGATAGGTGGCCTTCAAGGGGCAGTAAACTCTCATGGGAGAGCAGGGCAGAGAAGGAAGGAGAGAGGTACCTTTCATGGCGCAGAAACACGTTGTTGAGGTTGTCATTGATGAGGAGCAGCTCCTCGGTGAGCTGTTCATGGAGGACACGGGGAATCAGCTCCAGTACACGCTGCTGCATGGCTTTGCATGTCCGATTCAGCTCCTGTTCAAAGCAAGGGGAAGTTACCACAAATGTCAGGCTAAGGCTGAGCACTCACACATTTGGAAGTCTGACTGGAATAGACAGACCCCAGAGGCTACTGGGGTCTGTCAGCAACTGTCAACAGGCAACAAATATTAGTGTGAGAGGTAAATTGCCTCTGAGCTTTACCTAGAATAAATATATGCTTTTTGTGTAACACATCACCCAGAAAGAAAGGCCCTCAAGGACTACAAGTCCCCATGTGAGATGATTCCAGCCTCAGTAGTGCAACTTCCCTCTGCCATTGAAACTCCACCTTCCTTGTGTTTCTCTTATCCCACCACTCCCTGATGACCACACACTAAAATGTCCAGTTTTTCCCCACACCTGGCAGGCATCATGCCTCAGTCCATCTAGTTGGGTTTGTTTAGCCTTGAGAAGAGGCTCAGGGGTGACCTCATGGCTCTCTACAATGACCTGACGGGTTGTAGAGAGGTGGGGGATGTCTCTCCTGTCATGGCTGTAGGGAGAGGACTAGAGGGAGTGGTCTTGAGCTAAGACAGGGGAGAGTCGGATTAGATGTCAGGAAAAATGTTTTCCCTGTTAGGGTGGTCAAGCACTGGAATAGATTGCCTAGGAAGGTGGTGGAGTCACCATCCCTGGAGGTGTTTGAGAGGCATCTGGATCTGGCACTGAGGATATGGTTTAGGCTTTAGGGGTTACAGCAGTGACAGGTTAATGGTGGGACCTGGTGATCTTAGAGGTCTCCTCCAACTTTGATGATTCAATGATTCTGTAAGTCATTGCTAAATTGAGCTGCATGTGTCAGCAGTCCACCCTGCCAGTGTTCCTTACTTGCAGCAGCTCCAGGTCAGAAGGCTCGGCCTGGGATGGCACCAGCTCCGTCAACATCTCCGACATGACCTTCGTGTTCCCATTCACCACTTCCAGCTCACTGCGCAGCTTCCCAATCTGCAAAGGGAGAATGAAGTGACAGCTCTATCTGGGAAGATGGGGGATATAGCTGAGGTAGCTCTGAGTGGCAGTGAATCGCACCACGTGTGCATGTGCATTCAGAGCCGAAGGAACAGCCACTGGGGAGTTCATTTGTCATCACTCAGTTTAGCTCTCAGGAGCTCCCAGCAGAAAGAATCTCCATTACTTACCGTCAAGTTCATTTGCTGTTAACAGATGCCAGGCCCTCACCTGGGATCTCTGGCCACTAGCCTAGCCTTGGTTTTCAATAGCCAGCACAGACTGCTGTTATGATTCAGATCTCTCCCCAGCTAGCAGCTCCTGCATGGCAGCCACTTAAATAATTTAATTTCCAAAGTGGTGTAAGAGAGGGGGAAAAAATGAATTCCCATTCAACTGGAGAGCCTCAACTAAGTGTGCAGTGAAGTTTTATCCTTCTGGTTTCACAAGCTGCTAATGAGCCTCCTTAGAACCATTTTTACCCTCTGTTCTGCAAGAGAATGCAACACACCAACAGCTGGAGGTTTGGTGCTGAATGTGGTGTCATATGAAGTCAGAGAGGGGAAGGAGAAAAGAAGATGGGGAAACAAGTGAGGAAGCCCTAGCCTTTGGAAACCACATAGCCAGACAGGGTTGAGTCATATAAAGTAAGCAGTGAGGCAAGATAAACAAAGATGATAAGGAGGCCTCTACTGAGCAAGCTTTTTCTGTACAAAGACCTTGCTCTAAACCTCCATGTCTCAGCTCACCACTTGCCCATAGCCAGAAGAACTTCCCTCTACCTGCAAGCAGTCCTGTCTTAGGAAAACATAACCACTCCATGGTTGTGGTATCCCAGCTCATCACTGTAAGCAAAACGGAGCTCTGGGGAGCTCTCAAGGGACTGTGTTCTAGAGGAATGGCTCCTTGAAGACAGAGGTTGGTGAAGGACCAGGACAGCAGTCCCAGGCAGTGTTCGTAAAAAAGCTCCCAAGCACAGGGAGAGTCAGCAACAGCACAGGCCTTGTGTCCAACTCACCTGCTCTGGTGTGGGGGTGATGGGCGCATCGCTGGATGTGTCTCTCCCTGTGGGCAGGGTGACAGGGTGGAGGATGGACTCTATCTGCTGAGGGGAGTTGACTGCAGGTGAGTTCTGTCCGGATTGTGAGTTGGAGCTATACACAGTCTACAGGCGGAGGTGGGAAAAGTGACAGAGAGAAGAGATGTTACATACTCTCAACTGACAGAGCAGTGCAATTAGAGGAGAAATGTTGATGGCAACTCTCCATCTGCTTTCAACAGCTTTTGGCTGTACTGGAGCTTCTCACTCCCCTAAAGCCCTCTAAATGCACGATAAGAGTTTCTGAAGTCCTCTCATAGCTCCAGAATGGCAGCTGCCCAACACCCTTCTCTTCAGCAACGCTCCCATACCCTCTGTGGTGTGTGGATGGGTGACAGCATATCCAAATCAGTCATGGGGAACTCTAGGCCCTTCCGTCTCAGGTCTTCATAGACAGCGACGACACCAGTCAAGTCCGGTGAGCTGCGGAAGGCGTCTGCCCAGGACTGGGGAGAAGGAGACAGTACAGCCCATCGTCATTTACAATGGTTTTTTGTACAAACGTCTGAAGACAAGCACTCTCTGAACTGGTGCAGATGCTCACACTTCCTGGCTCACCTGGATGAGAGTCAGCACCTTGTCATGCACGATGGCAGGAGGATTGTTCTTCGGCAGGATTGTTCTCACCAGGACACCTTCTACAAAGTCCTGGCTGGACACCAGGACATGGAAGCGATGGCCACAGTTTTTGACGCATGTCTCCAGGACCTTCAAAGGCAGTGAAGCATTAGCTGTAGCCTTCTCTGCCCACATGTGTTTGCCTTGTTGGCTTTAGGTACATGCGTCTTTTCAGCATGTGCACCTAAAGCTTGTGTTCAGCACTCAGCTTTACAGCAGGACATCACAGAGCTGAGAATAAGCCCTGACCACTCACCGTCAAAGCCAGCATAACTTCATGGAAGTTCTTATTCCCTACAATTCTCTTCTTAATGGCTCGGAAGGCATCTTTGGGCCTGAAGAAGAAACAAGATTAAGAAAGATCATCAGAAGGTTGAGACCCCACCTACAGTAAGGCAAAGCAAAACAGCCACTGGCTCTGGATGCCTCATATTCCTCAGGTATCCTTCCCCATCATGTTTTCAGGGTGGCTTGAAGCAAGGACTGGTAAAGCAGCTTCTGCCTGTGGTTCTGCAAGAACAGTGGGGTACTGCTAATCATAGAATCGTTTAGGATGGAAACAACCTTTTAGGGTCGAGTCCAGCTGCAAACCTAACACTGCCAAGTCTACCACTAAACCAAGTCCCTGAGTGCTGTTACTGAAATTAGAGGCCTCTGCTGATGTCTGCAACAACTCAAAGTGCTCAGGATGCAACAGAGTAAAAACAATGCTAGAAACACACTACTTGAGGGTAGAGCAAAATCCCATGGCAGAAACACTGAAGAGGAGGAGATCACAGAGAAGTTTGGCATGGGTTAGGAACACAAAGTAGAGAGGAAGCTGAAGCAATTCCTGTGTTGCTCAGAGAGAAGCTGTTTAGCATTTCCCTGAAGAAAAGGAAAAAGCCGCAGGAGAGATGCAGTAGCAAAATCTTGCTTATATTGCAGGTGGGCAAGAGAGCAGCGGCATAGCAGGGTCTCCTTAACCATTCTCAGAGGAGAGAAACATTGTGGTTTCAGACCACTGTAGTCTTGAGAGGGCACAGATGTACCAACATGCTCTAGCAGAGAACAGGAAGAGAGGCTGAGCTGGAAGAGCAACAGTGCTGGAGGAGAAGAGTGGGGTGGAGATGCTGAGGCAGTGAGGAGGGCAGGAGTGTACTGGCCAATGGGGCAGCATGGTGTCAATGGATGGGCATTAGCAGGGCAGTGGGAGAGGCCACTATGCCAGAAGGGTACAGCTGTGTTATCAGGTGGCCAGACCTGAAGAGATTGGCCACAGCTCAGGACTGAGAACTGCAGACAGAGACAGGTGCATTTGTACCATTGGGATAGCATGGAAAAGAAGTGGTGACAGATCTGTCAGTAGAGATGTTTGACTTTGTTTTCATACAACTGTGAAGCTGAAAACTGGGCTTGCTAATCCTCTGTCAACATCACTGTGGGGTAGGACAGCAGGAGTGAAACCTACATGTTTTATTCCATGTAGCACCTTCTTTTTTACATGCTGCTCTTGACATCTCCACTGTGAGAAGGAGCAGTCCCCCTTGAATTCTCTGGCAAATCCCCAGGTCCAGAGTTAACAAGTCTGGCACACTGACGAACATCTCCCCAGAGGGAGAGGGAGACAAGGGCTCTCCCACCCACTTTGTGTGTGTCTGAGTGACCGTACATAAAAATACCTGAGAAGCAAACCCCAGCAGGACTCACACAGTGAGAAAAATGAATAGAAGCCTGAGATTTTCCTCTCTCCTCAGTCACCAGCCTGCAGATTTTTACATTCCCAGAGGAGAGAAAGAGAGGGGTATGAAGGAGGAATAAACCAAAGTGGAAGAAGTGTAAATATGCCTTTGGGAAATGGGAGGCAGCCTGGCTTGAATGGAGGGTCCCTGAAGGCCTGTTTGAATGGCTCCCAGTGCTCACAAAGTTTATAGAGAAGCATCTAACAAATGCTCTGACAGCTTGCCTGTGTCTCTAGGTCTCTTGGCAGAGTCTAGTCTAAGGGACTGTTGGGAAACCTAGCCTATTTCCTCCACCAGTGCATGCTACCACTGCAGCCTAGGGATGTAGTGTTATAGGATGTGCTGGCACCTGTCACTGGAGATAGACCCTTGCCAGCAACCTTACCCTTCTTCAGTCTCATTAATGATGTCGCAGATCTCCATGTTGAGAGCCCAGTCCTCGCTCCGCAGGGACCCATCAGTAGCTCTCTCTGGAAAAGAGAAACCAAGACAGGGTAGGGCTAAGAGCAGTCCTGGCGCTCTCAGAGGCTCTCACAACACTCCAGATCCCAGCCTCTTTCTCCCTGGCTTTCAGTACAACATGCAAGGAGGCAAATCCAGATGCAAATTCCGGGTCGCCAAGTGCTCCCCACTAGATGTCACCACCACAGAGCACATGGCTCAGCAGCGTTGGGAGGGTTGGGCGTTCAACCTCCCCCATGCCACCCATGCTACCAACACACAGGCACGCACTGTGTGATCTCTGGTGTCCTGCACACGAAGGGAAGAGGCTCAGCATGACTTCAGCTCCACAGCTGGGGAAAATGAGGCTTACTTGCTTTGTTCCTGCAAGGCCAGAAACCCTGAGTTTGGTCATACTCACACTGACATGGACCTAATGTCCATTGCACCACTCTTGGTTTGTACCACATAAGGAGACAAAAGAATCAATCCCCTATTTTTGTGCACCAGCCCTATTAAAAACAAACAGGCAAACATAAATAACCACAGTATGGCTCTCTTTTAACATTTACACCTCTCTCCTGAACTTCTGGCCTCTGGGCAGTGTGGGCAGAAGGAAACTGCAGGCTGAAGTCAAAGCAATATTGTTTCAGCTTTGATTGCGTCCCCTTTAATTAGGAATTCCTCAGTCAGCCTTGATGTTATTTATTCAAGGCAGAGATTTGGGAAATGAGTAGCTATTACTGGGAACACCAAGTGTCTCCACCCTGTAATCAGCCATGTCTCCATCCAAGCCATGCCACTGACTGATACCTTCAGGGACACCACCAGCATCTGGGGGAAAGAACCACCAGCAAGGCTGGCAGGGAATCTTGAGACCACAGGGAAACACAGAGAAGCAGTAAATGGCAAGTAGAGGACAAGAACTATCTTTCCCAGCTCTCCCATTCTACAAAACAACCTGACTTCGCATTGGGGCAAGAGAATTAAAACTAGCCAGACCGGTTTAGCACTTAACCAGGCTCTCTCAGGGAGAGCTCAGACCCAACAAGGTGCTTAGAGCAGTGCCTGCATTTTCACAGCTGCTGTTCCTGCAAAATGTGGGGCTGGCCCTTGCTGCTACGGGTCCTCTACCCCTCTGGAGAGGCCCTTCCTTTGCAGAGCTGCCTTTTCCTGCCTATGACCCAGTAGCTAATGATCCTTGTGTGGGAATGAAACTAAATGCCCATTCACGCAGTAATGGGATCAGGGCATAACATAGAGAGAAAAAGATTCTATAACTCCTGTCTGGATAAGCATATCCATCATGTTTTACAACGTCCTGTTTTTAAGGATCAGGCAGAGAGCTATTCACAGCACCATGCAATGCAGCCTCTTATACACATGTCCCTCCCACAGATTGCACACCACAGCACGAAAATATCTGTATCTTATCACAATCCAGCCACCACCTTTTCTGTTGGCTGGAGAATGAATTGATTACGCTGTGGTTCCACTGATTACATTGTGGTCACAGCCAGGTGGAAGAGGGCAGACAAGGGAAGGAGAGTAGCAGAATGTTCTTGGTGCTCTTCCACGTTTTTGAAGGTCTAGCTACCTTCAAAATATCCTGAAGATTCCTTGATTCAGGTGAACTTTTGTCACGTTGAGTATGAATTTTACATAGGAATCCTGATTTCTGGAAAATCTGTTTCCTCAGCAAGGCACAGGGTAGCATCGCATTGGGTGATGTGGTGGAGAATATACACAGGGCAATGGGCACATCTGGTGCATCAGGGCATATACCAATCAATGGGTAACACATGGAGGGAAATGTTTTCCACTGGGGCTCCTTTGGGGTCAGGACTCAGCACAGTATCAGAGCTCCAGGTTTCCTCCTGCTCTGGGGACATCACACAGTCAGCCTTGCTGGCTGGCAGACTGTAGCTCAAGTCAGCCTGATGGATTTGGCACACATGGTCACAGAGTGTCCTCATTTTCCTCCAGGATCCCCTGCTCATGACACACTGTGGTTTGAACAAGCCAGAAGTTTCTCTGCACTGGTTGCTGCCTCTGGCAATGAATCACACAAATCCATCGCATGGGGGTTTCTCTGCTGAATTGGATGTCCATATTCACTCTTCTCACCCCTTCTCACTCTCTTCACACTGTGCATGGAAAGAAAAAACCCACAACTCGGGCACAGGGCTGAGCCTGCTTGGAATATCTGAGCTACAGAAGAAACCAAGGACAAAATAAAAACTGGTTTTATCTGTCAAGTCCTTGCTGTTCAAATCTCCCCAACTCTCCTCATTCTCATTTCCATTATACACAAACATGAAATAAATCTGCAAATAACCTTCCCAGTCTGGTGGCACTCTGTAACCTGCTCCCCATTGCCACTTCCCCTCCAAACACACCAATCCTGCCAAGGTCAAGCAGCAGGTTTGCTTATCAGACAGGAATGCAAATAAACCATGTGTTTTCATCCACCTGGCTGGTCATTTATGGGGTAATGGGGTTTCCTCAGAAATGATACACACAGTCCTGCTGTTACCCCACAGCGCTGTGGTCATCCTGCTACTGTCACCTCTGTTCATACCTTCATCAACGAAGAGCCAGAGGAAAGAAGCAAACCTGCAATGAATGCATCATAGGCTCATAAAATACAAAGCAAGATGAGCAGCATTAGGGCATATGAAAACCAGGAATGTGACCGTGAGGCATTTCCAAGGACAAAGCACTTGAATTTACCCAGTACAGATTACACCCTGGCCTAGATGGCCTTGTGAGAGCTGGAACTAATGCCCTTATAATCCTCCTTGCTTACTTCCAAGCTCTATGGGACTCTCCAAGCCTAGTTAAGACATGTTGGAGTTTTCTCTAAAATCCTGAACTTTAGCCTTTTACTAAAGCCTTCAGAAGGGAAGGAAACAAAGTCTAATTCATCAGTCACATGAAGGATCAGGGCGGCTGGCCCCATTTCATGAGCCTTAATTAGCACATGAGCTGTCTGCCCCTCACGAAATCTGAGCTTGGGATGGCTGGGGACAGCGACAAGTCCCTAAAAACAGTCAGCACAGGAGGCAGGGCACTGCCACACGCCCAGCACCCTGCCTGTGGCTCACCAGGCGGCATCTACCTCTGTGTGCTAACAGCTGAGCCTGACCCGCAGCAGAGAACTCGCCCTGGCAGGGGTTAGCAGTCAGCCTACAGTCCTGTCTCCCTCCAAGCCCAAACCAACTGGCTGTGGAATGTACAGGAGGCCCTTCCTGGGGCTGCTTCAAAGCCACATTGTTCTGGCAGTCAGTCCAGCTCCCCGGGTGTGACAGCATTTGGGTTGGTCTGATTCCAGTCTGCTGCCTCACAAATTGCTCAGATGGACCCAGAACCGCTGAGGACTGTGGTATGGGTTGAACCAGAGCTTCAACTCTTTTCCTGCATGGCATTTGATGTGCTTCTGCTGACTGCCAACGAGGTTATCAAGGTTATTTGCAATCATCAGATAACAAAGAACTCCGAGCTTGGCATAACTGACACAACGGAGCTGTATATTGCTTTGTGCTATGAGTAAATTTCACACCTTTGCTTCAAGTTTATTGTCTCTGCCCTGGTGGCAGGGAAGAGCCCACCATGGGGCTGGAGATCCCACCCAGCAGTCCCTGGCCCTGCTGTCAATAGTGTGGGGGAATATGGGAGCCAGGGACAGAAGATACTATGCAGGCTCCTGTCCCCTTTGCTCCCATCCTGTATCTGAAGTGCTGTTCAGAAACCTTTTGCCTGTGATACAGTCTGCCATAGCTGGTCAGAGACTGTGTGCCCCTTCTCCAAGTCAAGCCCTTAAACAGTGCACCACAAAGTGCTCAGTCTTGCTGGCTCTAAATTCCTCAGCAAAACATCAAGCACCTTCTCACCCACGTCAACAGGTGTTTGAGGGCACCAGCATTTCATTGCACAAGACAGCATAGGTTCAGAAGAAAGCAATGAAACAGTCTTTTCTTCCAACCTCCCTTCAGCTGCTACACGCCCTGGCCCAAATCAGCATTCTGTACAAAGTCTCTTTGCTTCCCTTGAGGGAACTTTAGCACCAGCTCTGTCAAGACTCCACTATTTAGCTGTACTGCTTCTCCAAAAACTGAGAGGACAACCTGCTTTCTAGAGAGAACAGACACAACTCCAAACCTAACTCATGGACACAGATTATGCTGACATAGTGCTGTGGGGTTTTGGGTCCCTGAACCCTTGCTCCTTTCCTGTGAATCAGCTCAAACTCTTAGGGATCAAATGACTATTCAACTGCTGCCTTTGGCCCTTCTCCAGACAGAGTGAGCACAGAAGAGAAGGCAATGCCTTTTTAAGAAGCACAACCTTGCAGGGACCCACCTGGCTCCAACAGGACAGTGTTACTGACAACAGCTGGTAACTGCTGCCTACCAGCTGCCAAGGTCCCAACTCACAGAGGGGTGCAGAGACACCTGCAAGGTGGGATCCAAATGGCTGTGGGGATTTTTCTAGCATATGGTGGTATATCTGCCCCCCTTCCTCACCCATGAGCCTCTTTATGATTTCAGCTTTTCCTGGTTCTCATGCTTAAAACAACCTCCAACCATAAAAAGCACTTTTCATCTCTGTGCTACACTGTTACTGTTACTTCTCTCCCTCGCCTGCTCTCACTCACTGAAATAACTTCTCTCTGTCCCTTTTGGTATTGCTATAATTACTAGTTATTTCAGACTTCCAGGGTGAGGACAGAACATTGGTGGTTTCCTCTCCATTCTCTCACTCAGAGAAAATTCACCTCCTTGAAATTAGATTTTATGTTCTGAAGTTTTCTCTTAGCCCCTAGATGGAGGCACAGTGGATTTCCCTTTCGAGGGGGGAATCCACACTATGATGCATCATCACCCTTTGGAAATCTTCCCACTGGTCAGGAGTACTGTGTTTAAAAAACCCCATCATACAACAGAAACAAATACTGAAAAAACCCAACCAAACAAGTCTGCATTCCTCTTTCTTGGGAAGAGACAAAAAACAGGACAGAGGCAACTTTTGTGACTGAATCTCAGAACTGAGTAAGAAGCTAGAAAACCTACTCCTTTGTGACTGACTCATTCTGTGGCAGATCACTGAGATTATCTCAGCACTGGTTTCCCAGTCAGCAAAATAAATGGGTCGTACTAGATTAACATTAATGAAGGAATTTGAGAACATTGCTGCAGGATGCCACAGAGGATTCTTTTATTTTTTCATTCCTTAGCCTTCATCTATAGCTATTTTAGACTTTATAAGCTATATCAAGCATATGTGACATTGCCCGAGTAATTTACAAGGACACAGCATTAGCTTTCTGCAGACAGCCCAAGGCAGCAGCACCGTGCAGGTTTGGTGATCAGGCTCACAGGTTGGACATGCAGCTGCCACAGACCTACCGAACAAGTTTGGGGAAGTCATGTTGGCATCTCAAATGAAACAGGGAAGATAGCATTTATCCATGTCCCCAGGATGTTGATAGGCGATGATCAAAAGGAGAAAACATTCAGATTTTCAGCCACCGGTTCTTTCAAGTCCTCCACACTGAGTTCTTTTCTCATACACTGTAATTCCTCCACCTCTTTGGACTCCCATAACACCAAACAACCCCAGCCACTAAGATCTCCCTACTATCATACCTTTGGTACTAAGGATTCTCAACTCCTCTTTGACAACACTCTTGAAAGGCCTTTTCTTCCTCTTTTTTGCTGTTGGTTTGTTGCTTGGGAATCCCTTTTTTAATTGAAGCAAAGCCCGGAGGGAACCTACTTTCAATCTGGTTACTATACTGAGCAGAAGATCTAGAGGGAAAGAAGTGATCCGTGACATCTTCAGATTGTCTCTACCCAAGCACAAGGATCTATCTGATACACTCACTGAGGGAACAAAGAGCATTCATTTGGGAAAGGACAGGAGACAGCTCTTCCTGGGATGTGTGATGAACATGTGATGCTCTTCTGGGGAGATGCTGAAGATCATCTGGATGTTTTTGTAACAGAAAGCCTTCCCTGGTGATCCTTCCTGTATCTTGCTGCAGTGTTTCTCGCTTGTCTGGCCCAACACTGGAGTGGCACATTACAATGCCCCTAACCCTGAGTATGCTTAGGGTAGCCTCTAAAACAAGCAGTACTTATAACAGCATTATTTACAGCAGCCACTTGATCCCTTCCCACCCCATCCACAGCAGTCCATTCACCCACGCAAGCAAACCAAACCCAACTGAATCCAGGACCACATGTTCACAGTGAAGAGCAAAGGTCTGGACAAGTGACAAACAGCAAGAGTGAGCAAATGCATAAACTTATAAATGGAGAGTTTAAACAGACATGAACATTCAAGCAGAACTTGAAGGCCCTTAGGCAATGCAACATGGGAAGAGTCTTCATTCTAAGTATTTTAAGAACTGCATTTCTATTCTGACATCAGTGCAGCTGTTCTTCTCTCTAACTTTGGGTCACTTTGCTCCACTTTCTCAGACCACATCCTTCTCCTGCGTTCCCTGAGCTGCCCTGCACACAGGGACTGTGGGACGCTGCACACTTCCAAGGTCACAGAGTTGCGATGCTGTGTTAATTGCCAGAGCTGGGGCTCAGTGCCGTGAGCAGGTCTGTGGCACAGGGAGCTGCTCTCCAGAGCCAGGGCATGGCTTGTCCCACACCTCTGTGCGGGAAGGCTTTGGGTGGGCAGCCACCCCTAGATGCCCAGCATATGCACCCCTCAGGTGGGGAACACTGGTCAGACAGGGCAAGCTGCATGCCCCAACTCCATCCCCATCCCCATCCCCATGCCCTCCCATCCCATTCGCATGTCATCTCCATCCCCATCCCATCCCAGGTGGAGGATGCTGGTTGGATCAGGGGAGCCGCATGCCCCATCCCATTCCATTCTCATCCCCATCCCCGGTGGGGGACGCTGGTTGGATCGGGAGAGCCGCATGCCCCATCCCATCCTATCCTATCCCCATCCCCATCCCATCCCAGGTGGGGGATGCTGGTCGGACGGAGCAAGCCGCATGCCCCATCCCCTCCCATCCCTATGCCCATCCCCTCCTATCCCCATGCCTA
>NW_008652129.1:0-453 GCF_000695815.1 Acanthisitta chloris | reverse complement strand
GGAGGACCAGGGTGACGTCCATTTTTTTGGGGTGCCCAGGGATGCCAAGGCCTGTGTGATCCACGGGACAGACCTGAAGGATATGAGCTCGGAACAGATCGACGAAATCCTCCAGAACCACACCGAGATCGTCTTCGCGCGCACGTCGCCGCAGCAGAAACTCATCATCGTCGAGGGATGTCAGAGACAGGTGGGGACGGCGCCACGCTGCGACAAAATGGTGGGATGATCCCATCATGGTGGGATGATCCAAAAATGGTGGGATGATCCAATCCCAACGGTCCCAAAATGGTGGGATGATCCAAACCCAACCACCCCAAAATGGTGGGATGATCCCATCATGGTGGGATGATCCAAAAATGGTGGGATGATCCCATCCCAATGGCCCCAACATGATGAGATGTTCCCAAAATGGTGGGATGATCTCATCATGGTGGGATGATCCAATCCCAA
>NW_008652128.1:0-561 GCF_000695815.1 Acanthisitta chloris | reverse complement strand
CTGGAGATCTCTGGTTTCCCTTGAGACATTTTTTTGGGATTTTCAGATGGTTTTGTGGGATCCTTGACTGGTTCTCTTCATTCTTGATGTTCTCCTGGAACAGCTTTGGGTTCTCCTGGAAGTTCTTGATGTTCTCCTGGAAGTTCCTGAGCTGTTCCTGGAGATCTCTGATTGTTCCTGGAGATCTCTGGTTTCCCTTGTGACATTTTTTTTTGGATTTTCAGATGATTTGATGGAATCCTTGCTGATTCTCTCCATCCCTGATGTTCTCCTGAACCTCTTGAGCTGTTCCTGGAGATTTCTGATTGTTCCTGGAGGTCTCAGGTTCCTCCTGGAGATCTCTGGTTTCCCTTGAGACATTTTTTTGGGATTTTCAGATGGTTTTGTGGAATCCTCAGTTGCTTCTCTTCACTCTTGATGTTCTCCTGGAATTTCCTGAGATATTCCTGGAGATCTCTGATTGTTCCTGGAGATCTCTGGTTTCCCTTGAGACATTTTTTTGGGATTTTCAGATGGTTTTGTAGAATCCTCAGTTGGTTCTCTCCATCCTTGATGTTCTCC
>NW_008652127.1:0-3012 GCF_000695815.1 Acanthisitta chloris | reverse complement strand
GCGTGAGCTCAGGCCTCGCGGTGTCCGACCTCGGCCCGGCGTGTCCATGAGCACAGCCCGCACAGCGTCCGCGTTCAGCCTGTCCATGAGATGAGCACAGCCCGCACAGGGTCCGAGTTCAGCCCGAGGTGTCCATGAGCACAGCCCGCAGTACCCGAGCTCGTACCTCGCAGTGTCCGTGACCTTGGCCCTCAGTCTCTGAGCTCAGCCCCTCAGTGTCCATGAGCTCATCCATCACAGCGTTCGTGCTCAGTCCTCAGTGTCTGAGCTCAGCTCTCACAGTGCCTGAGCTTGTCCCTCACAGTGCCCACGAGTTCAGCCCTTCATGTCCATGAGCTCATCCATCATAGTGTTCATGCTCAGCCCTCAGTGTCCATAAGCACAGCCCTCACAGTGTCCGAGCTCAGCCCTCATGGTCTCTGAGCTTGTCCCTCAGTGTCTCAGCTCAGACCTCACAGTGTCCAAGCTCATTCCTCAGTGTCCAAGCTCAGCCCTCACAATGTCCATGAGTTTAGCCCTCACAGTCTCTGAGTTCAGCCCCTCACAGTGTCCATGAGCTCATCCCTCAGTGTGTGAGCTCAGCTCTCACAGTGCCTGTGCTCTTCCCTCGCTGTGCCCATGAGTTCAGCCCACGATGTCGGATGATCACTCACAGCACCGATGAGCTCAGCCCTCACAGTCTCTGAGCTCACACCTCACAGTGTCTATTTCCATGCCAGCAGTGCCCAAGGCACATGGAACCCCCACATCTGTCAGGGTTTGAACAGCCCAGGTATAGGGCATTGAGGTGCCTGTTGGAAAGATCTTAGTCTCAAGCTGTGCCAGGGAGGTTTAGGTTAGACATTAGGAAGAATTTCTTCACAGAAAGGGTGATTAGACACAGGAATGTGCTGCTCAGGGAGGTGGTGGAGTCACCATCCCTGGAGGTGTTTAAGGAGAGACTGGATGTGGCTCTCAGTGCCATTTCTAGTTGACATGGTGGTGTTAGGTCACAGGTTGCACTTGATGAGCTCAGAGGTCTTTTCCAACCTGATCCATTCTCCGATCTTTGGCATCATCTCCTGCCAAACTGCTGCCCCTTGCACAACAGTGCATTTGTTAGGCTTTCCCAAGCATGTTACAGAGGCTTCTTACTTACAGGCACAGACAGCACTGTTTTCCCAGCAATATTTCACTTCTCAATAAAATAAATCCTTTAACGAGATCAAAGTGCTAACAGCTACTAACATCATTTAAATATCCTTTTCCACACAAAACTAATTAATCAGCTTTGATACTATAACAGCTAATTAAAACCCAGTAGTCAAGAGTTGCGTCAGTCATACAAAGTAAAATCCAGCTTTATACGTGGTATCATTTGTTCAAACAGTGAAGCACAGTGTCAGGAACACACTGGTAACTTTTTAGAAGGATAGGAATGAACTATTACGTAAGTATTCAGGCATTTAACTCATGAACACCACCTCCACCTACTTGGTAGCATCACTAAAAATACTGAGTTATAATCAGGAATTCAATTTTAACTGAAACACAGTGACACTGATCGTGCCCAGATTAGAAAGTGGGAACAGGAATTTATCACCCTGACAAAGCATTCCATACATTTTTGGTGCCCTAACTCCCATTAAATAATATTTTGCCATGTAGGCAATCACATTTTTTAAACTAATGAAAAAATCATCATCCTTCCACCTCAGGTGTTAGGAATACAAGGTAAACTTCTAGCCTTCCCAAGAAATATGGCTAAATCCTGAATATCACTGAAACCACCTGAGCTGCTAACTTTCAGTAGAAAAAAGGGAAAATCCATTGCATCTATCTTAGTCCTGGATCCCCATCACTTTTCCTTGCCTTCACCTCCTCTCCTATATCCCAGAGCTGCATATTCTGACTGATGGGATACAGTCACTGACTCCTCCCCACCTGAATGACTGCATGGGCAGGATAACCCTCCTGCACCCCTAGGAAAAGGGACACTTACTCATGTCTCTTCTTTTATAAATCCAACCCTTTCAACAAACAAAGAACGTGTATAAATTTAGTATCTCTTACAACTCTTCTCCTCTTGCCTAATTTGGTTTAAGTGAACATGACAGTTACTGGGAACAGAGGAAAACTTTGCAGCACAATCATGTATGTTTTATTTACTTAGCAAACCTGTTTATTTCTGTTACATCTGACTTGGAATGTAACTCATTAGCCTCAGGAACCACACAACCTGTTCTAAAGCCAGTCAAACCCAGACTGAGGCTTTGTTTTGCTAGTGGTTTATTTAATCTGGAAAAAGTATTTCCCTTCACATCACCAGGATTACGTTCCAGGCCTCAGGAGTTGTCTGACAGTGAGTCAGCCATAAAACATGCTCCAGAGAAACCTCAGTAAAATGACATTCCCATCTCTGTGCACCACAGTCCCTGTCAAGACACGTTAGTGGATCTTTTCCCACCAAACACAGAAATGCCACCAGCCTTCCCCAAGGAGCTCTGCTGTCAGGCAGGCAGGTGTGTGCTCCCAGCTGAAGTCCTTGGAGAATGCCCTGGAACAAAAACTCATTCCTTGGGTTGTTACTTCTCCCACACCCATTTCTCAACAGTGATTGAGTAGTAACAACCCTCCTGGGGAGTTCACAGTCTCTTTGGTAACAGATTCACCCACATCCAAAAAGACTCTAAAGGGCCATGACTTGAGAGTGAGACACTGGCACAGGTTGCCCAGGGAGCTAGTAGGGGTCCCGACCCTGGCAGAATTCAAAGCCAGGGTGGATGAAACCTTGAGCAACCTGGTCTAGTGGGAGGTGTCCTTGCCCAGGGCAGGGTTGGAACTAGATGATCTGTAAGGTCCATTCCAACCCCTAAAATCTATGATTCTATCACTTCTATTTTTGCTTCCAAATGTGGGAAGAACCAGACTCCCCCCTAGGTCTTAGCCAATTGCAAGTCTGTATGTATTAAAATCACAAGAAAAAAGCTGACACTAAATGCTCGTTTACAAATAAACGTCAGAAAAAAAGAT
>NW_008652126.1:13029-31586 GCF_000695815.1 Acanthisitta chloris | reverse complement strand
ATTATTTTATTTTACTTTATTTTATTTTCTAAGATTGAATAATATCGCTTTTGGACCTCAAAAATCAGTGATTTACTATTCCCCAGATGGTTAACATATGCAATGATATTACTTTGTTGCAAAAGGCTGAAGAAAATAGTTTTAAAAAAAAGATTTCAAGCCTAAAATTATACTTTTTTCATTCCCTTCTTTTGGAAACCAATAGAAACCAATGAGTCCAGTTAATTCAGTTGCTTTATTTTTCTGCTCTTTGCATCCAGGTAAAGTTAAGGGAGAACCACTATTGGTAAAAGTAGTCCAAGCAGTAGAATTCATTCAAACAGAAAGGCTGAAGGGACAATCATCTCAGCATTTTCCAGATATTGGGCACCATCACTCAGCAAGTCACATCAACTCATGACTTTCTGCTATGCTGGTGAGGAACATGTGTTCAAACATTTTGTCAGATTGGGGCCACAACCCTCAGAAATTTGAACAAAACCCACTGTGTTTCCCAGTACTTCCTAGGTGTGCCAGAGTCATTCCAGATGTCTAACCAACCACCACCATAACCTTCATGCAGAAAGAGGTTTGTTACTGTAAAGGAAAACTTCATTATTACTTCTGTTTGGTTTTCTTATTTTTGCATTCCTCTAGGGAAAGTCTAGCTTTGAATGCTTTGGCCCAAGGTAAGCATCCTGCTGCTTCTTCCCTCATGGCCAATTATTCCCCAAGGCTTGACTGTATGTTTCAAGCATCTTTCACCTAACAGATTGGGGGAAAGTGAGGTCATGAGCATCTCTAGCTACAAGATCCTGGCTGTAATGAGGTTTTAATTGCCCATTGCTGAGAGGTTTATCTCTTGACAAGTGTTATCCTGAGTTTTTTTGGCAAATGGCAAGATAGTGGATAAAGAGTCTAAAATATAGGGATCTCCACAAACCCACCTACCACCTGCAGCCCATCTGCTTAGCAACGGTGGGCACAGGGAACTAAATATTTAAAGTTGTATTTAACATCGAGCTGAACAAAATCAAACTCTTAGTCCTAACATGCTAGTTCCAAAACCCCCACATTTATTTAGGGTTGACCTCACAGCCTTGAAGGATGAGGCTCTTTAGGTCACCCTGCCTGTGGTAATGCAACGTGATGCTGGTTAGCTTCACAGCACCAGAACACTTTGCAAAATATATAGAAGTTTAGGATTTTCTTTAAGAGATGGATTTCTCCTGTGAAACTTTCTTCCCTCTAAGATAATATGACTCCAGTGTACTAGTTTGGCTGGACATTGCCATAGTTCAATACTTTGACTTTGTTTTTCTTCTATATTTTTTTCCAGTCTTTGCAGGCTGGAATTCCCTGAGCTGCCACTTGCCCACTGGAAGCCATTTGGAAGAATGTGACCTGAGAGTGCAAACATTCCAAAATAGATGGAGATTAATTACATGGGATCATGAACAGGTACATTAAAAGCTAATGGAAAGTCAACAGATGTAGATTAGACCTCTGTTCTAGGAAATAACCCAACAAAAAAAACCCAAAACAAAACCAAAAACACCAACCTGGTTGTATGATCTTGGACAAATCTATTTAAGTCTTTGTTCCTTCCTTGTTGGTTTGTCAGCTTTGTCTTTTCAAGTACAATGCTCTGTGGGACAAGGACTGTTTTTCCCTTTGTCTGTACAGTGTCCAATGCAAGACACTTCAGCCTTGGTGGAAATCTTCAAGTGGAATTGCAAGAATAGTAATTATGGAGTCTTTGTATCCAGTGTCACAAGCCCTTAATGAGTTAATAGAGAAGTGTCAGTATTAATATTGAAGGAAGGAGAACAGATACAGCCAAGGGGAATCACCTTCAGTGCTTGAAAAATCCATAATAGAGGAAGTGTTTCTTGTGGAGTCTGTTTTATTTAGACAATAAGACATTTGTTCAAATTGCAAGAGACATTCAAACACTTCTTATTAGGAACCTTAAAAACCTGAAGGAAGCTTTCTTTCCTTTTTTCCATTGAAGTCTGCAAGAAAGAGACAAAAGTTCTTGCTTTCTTATTGCCCAGAGACTTTTCTATCAGTAAGTGAAATATTTTCTAAATATAAGGTTTTATTTTTTTTCTATCAAAGTTTTTTGACCATAGCCATTCTTTATAAATACTTTCCAGCTTTGTCTGTGTCCTTCCCTTTTTTCTAAAGAGCCTCAGCTACTCAACGTGGAAGGTGACAATGAGGCTCAGAGCAGTGCAGTGTACCAAAGGCATTGTACTGGATATCTGCCTGTATTTGAGAATGATGAAAATGATAGAACTTAAGTTTGCACTGCTGGAAGGGAAAGAATACAATTGTATGATTCTATTGATACAGAAATGTTCTCAGGGTTCACAGGCTAAGCCTGTAGTTAGGGAACAAATGTGTTTACATATCTTAATTTTTTTGAGGCATAATGTTTACCATTTTAGCTCCACACTGTGAATAGACAGCAGGGCTTACATGGTCACTAAAAGCAAAAAAAAAAAGGATTTCTATGAGTTTGTAGCATAATTTCCTTGAGCTTTCAGGCTAGTGCAGCACTAGGAAAATAGCACACCCAATAAGCTGCTTTTGTGAGAAAGCTGGAGTTAGGAAGATGTGGACTAAGAGAAGGATCCTACAAATGCTTGTAGTTGCAAGTAGTTCTTACTCTTCTAACACATGAGCATGAGGTGTTTGAAAGGTCCAATTCACTTCAGTTGGATCACTTATGTGTTTAAACTGGACATGTTTGGTGTTCTGCTGGGCTGGCATGCCCAATCTGACACTTACAGTGGAAATGAGGAATGCATTTGGTTGTCATGAAAAGAAGCAATTTCCAGGACAAAAGGATTAGACTGCAGGAAATTCCTACTCTTGTGGGTAAAACCTAACTTGAAACATTTGTCTTTAAAAGATTCAAAATGGGCAATATTTTCAGCAGCGAATTATGTGAGCGTGATATTATTAGCATTTTTAAATAGTGAGAAAGAGTTGGGTAGTGCCCCCTTCCCTGAGTGATCCCACTGACTTTCACCTGGATACAAAGAAGCCATGAAGAACTGCTGAACATACCCTGTGTCCCTCAACACGCTCTGCCCCTCTGGTGCCTTTCTGCTCACCTGAGAACATCACAGCATAATATTTTTGGAGAGCCACTTCTGAAGTCATATCTGTCATTTACAACCCCAATCTCACAGAGATCTCATAGAGATACAGTGCTGCCTGGCCCAGGATGAATGAAGTGTTTCCAGGCCTAGAAGACACCAGGAACAGTGGTTTCTTCAAGCTGTGCCACAAGTCTGTCATAAAGCATTTCACATTATTTGCTTTCACCAGGATTCCTGGCTCTGACTTTGTCAAACCACAAAAACCTTGGTATACCAAGAAATCTGCCCGTGGCTTTGGCCCCTTATTGACTGCACTGCATTCAACACAGAGTCAGAACTGACAATACACACAAAGCATTGTGTCTCCTGAGGGTTTTCTTAGTCCTAGGGCCAGGTGGGAGACTCTACAGGTCATTGGGGAAGCTTCTCAATTACTCCATGTTTCTCTGCTATTTAATCATCACCTCTGGGCAGAGTGCTCTGATGGGGAGAAGATCCCATTAGGCTGGTGATAATAGGACAGGGCTGAAACTAAAGACTTGAGTCTTCTCCAGCAATATATGGAAATAGGGAACTTATTTGCCTTTTCTCACTGCCTCATATCTACATGATTTTGACTCCAAAGTGTCCCTGACACATCTGTGCAAGCAGAAGTATTCACTCAGTTCTTAAGATTCATGGTTTCAGGATAATCTTTTAAAGATATTTTCTGGAGAAAAAGAGCAGACACCCTTTAAATATCAATCCTGCTTGACAAAGGTAAGTGACAGTGCAAGTCACTAGAGCCACTATAATATAACAAAATGTTAGATTACACATCCTAGGTCCTATTCCCTTATTTTGCTTCTCAAAATGGGAGGATGAAGTCTGGTTGTGGTTTGCTTTGGTTATTTTAAGAAATTTTAATAATCTGTCTGCATCACGTTTGGAAATGCAATTAGCTTCATATATTTGGACTGTGCTGTGCAGACATCAGGTGCTAAGAGAAAAAGTGCTAAGAAAATTCACAAAAGCTTTTGGCTCTCTTGCCGAGCAGCTGGCTGAACAGATAGAGATTTGGGGTTTCTTTTTGGAAGTGGACAGCCCTTTGAAGTCAGCGAAATAAGTCTTGTGGTTTAGATTCAATTTTCAGTCAATTGCTGGTCAGATTAGCTGTAGGACTGCTAGTGTCTTCCTGGTGATGAGCTAAAGCAATTAGATGCCTGAAGCTTGTCATCTCCTTGTTAACAGGCTCCTGGGTATGCCTGCAGCCCCCTTATTTGCAGAAGACTGTAATTCAAATGACATGTGTGAGTTATTTATAGGAAACCAGTGCTGGAGCTGTAACCCATATAAAATCAGCCACTATTTTAGTTCCCTGACTGAGACATAGTCTCAAAGTCTCCCATGCTTCAAGATGCTCCTTATTTCAAATGTGGGGTCAGGGCTGACCTGTGTTCTTTGATTTTGTCTTTTGCCCAGCTATATTCAGAAAACTTTCTACTACTTTGAGTTTAAACTGTTGGAGGCTCAGTGCTGGCCATGCTGGGCATAAGAAATTGAAAATAGTGCAGATGTAAGAAGGGGTCAGGGGTCAACCTCAGAACCTGTTAGCAGAAAGCTGCTGGCCAGCCTAGCAGAACCAATGTTTTTCAGAGTGTGTTCACACACAGAGCTCATAAGGAAAGTACTCAGCTTTGGGGAAGGAAATTCAGGAGCATATCTGCTCTGTCAGCTGCAGAGATGGAAAAGCTTGGTAACAGCAACATTAAGTGTGAGAAAGGAGCTGTGTCTGCCCTGTCACTCATAAGCAGACACATTTTCTCTGCTTGTTGAATTCATCCACTGATGTCATTGCTGTGGCTCATGCTGCTCCTTCTGTCTCCACAGCAGCACAAAATCAAACTTTCTTCCTTTCCTCCTGCAACATGCAGGAATAAATTACACCAGTTCAGCTTGTCTAGTCCACTATGGGACCTCCTGGGTTAAGCCCACATAAATAATAAGAATAAATATGATGTAAAAATGATAAGAATAAATAAATCAAAAAGAATAAATATGTAAAAATTGTATATTTAAGATTATTTTAGTTACTTTTATTTATGATTCCCTTTTCATAACTTTCCCTTCATTCCCATTCCAACTCCCCTTTCTCTTTAAAAATTACCTGAAAAGAATTAATCTTCTAGTCATAGACATCATAGACAGATGTTTAAATTGGAGTTGAACAAATTTAATTAGTGCATAGAACTAAAAATTAGAATTGTGTCAGCCCCTTGGTCTTAATATGTATTAAAAGTGTTATTTAAGAACAGGTGTAATTTACTTCATAGCATAAAATTGATCAGATCAATGCATATCAAAATGATGTATGAATGCTGAGATTATGGTAATTAATTAATCACCTAAATGTATGTTTAAAGTGATGCTTGACAGACAAGAGCAAAGAAGTTTGAAATTAATCATTTACCCACACAAAGCTGTATCTATTTTAACATCATTTCTCTATATCTTTCAGAATTCCTTATAAATACTAATAAAACAAATATGTTTTGACTCCAGAAAATAACCTTAAAAGCATAGTAGGATCTATTTTTATTACCACTGAGTTATCTCCAGGATAAATGTGTTCCTGTTACGCACAGGAAGATTCCAGATTGACACATCCATTCAGGAGTGCCAAAGCCTGTTCACCCTGACTACTATATTGCTTCCAGTGAGAGGTTCTGTCACTGGGTCTTAATTAAGCCTGCTGTTGATAAAGCTCAAACCAGATTAGACACAACACATTCTTCATTGCCACAGTCATTCCTCTGACATCAGGAATCAGAACTAGAACTAGTTCCTACTTATAGGTAGAAACTACTTGTATTTTGCTGTTGCAAAGGGTTAGGCTGTCGTGATCACCTCTGAACACCTCAATTAACCATTGATATCAATTCATCATTTCTCATGCTTGTGCAAGTGAGAATTTATAGATTTATGTGCTCATATATTTATACATCTGTATATTTGCTAGTAGTTCTTAGCTCCTACTCTAACAGTCATCTATCCAATACATTGGATGGAGTCTAGAAACCAAGTGTAGAAACTAACTTCACTGCAAAGATGTGTATAGTGAATTGCTGAACAACTTTCTAGTCCTCCCTGACTGTAATGTGATGTAATATGCATATAATACATTCTATAATGACAGCTGAGATGTCTGGCTCACATACAGAGTAGCACATTTTGACACTTAAGTCAAAGCATCTCACTGTGCATGTTCAATCATAGAATGGTTTGGGTGGGAAGAACCTTAAAGATAATCTAGTTCCATCTCCTGCCACCCCTGTCCCCTGCAGGGACACCTTCCACCAGCCCAGGTTGCTCCAAAACTCCATCCAACCTGGCCTGGAACACTTCCAGGGATGGAGCAGCCACAACCTCTCTGAGTAACCTGTGCCAGTGTCTCACCACCCTCACAGGAAAAATTCCTTCCTGATATCTAATACCACTCTGAGCTTTCAGTGATATAATTTTTCCCAATATATGATATCAGTAAAATTTTCTTAGCTTTCATAAATCCTTAGTTTCTTGAATATGAATTTGGTTTAAGTTTATATAATTCTTTCTGGGCCTTGAAGGTTGAAAAGCATGAGCAGACAAAATATTTCTTGCTGAGCATGAACATATGATAAAAAGGTAAAAGAATTCAGCTATGATAAAAAAAAAACAAACCACCAGCAAAAAACCCAAACAACTGAAAAGAAAAGCAATAACAAATAAAACAAAACCAAGCAAAAAAAAAAAGCCCAAAGAAATCCACAAGGCAAACCCCCAAATCCAGGAATTTTAAAACCAAAAGGTCTAATTGAGAACTTCATAACATTTGGACTGGAAGAGTAGATAACTGCTTAAGTTTTTGATGAACTTCTTTACTCTTTCTATCTAACACCTTTCAATCCCATAACACCCTTGGAGGAAGGAACTATTTGGATCAGGCACGTACAGACTTTTAACCTTCAGCACCAAAATTCCACTCCATCAATTTCCCTGCAAAGTCCCTGTCACCATGCAAACCCTGCAGCCAAGCAATGGCAATGTTGCATGACTGGTATGCTAATAATATTAACATTTGTGTTCTGGATAACAGGACACTGGTTTGGAAATTCAGGAGCCTTGGAATTGTCTTCCCAGCTTTCCTGCCAGACAACTGTGAACCCTGCAGGGGTCATGCCATAGTCTGAAAGTAGCTATTTTCCCAGCTTCAAGGCTTTCATTTTTCAAGAGCTTTCGGAAGTCTTGTCTGCTTAATCTGTAAATTCTTGAGGGTGGAGAATGTCTTGTTATATGCAGAAAGAGTTTTTGATCTCACAGGATCTTCACATTTTGCCATAATACAAATAGCATTAATCTCATACATCTTTGTCCCTCTTTAACCTGGTTATGTACATGGGCAAAGCACATTTTGAAAATGACAGTTATCTTCTGAATTGTTTTCAGCTGATGGTTTCAATCCATTTTCTGGTCAGTTAATGATAAAAAGTGTGCTTCATTTACAAGAAATAAGTTTTGCAGTTGTAATAATGCATCTGGTGTATGAACACTAATTTCCAAAATATTTAGAGTTTGCTTCAGTGGCATAACCTGGTGTGGTCAGTGTAGTGTGCATCAACATATTGTCCACAGGACTGTAAAAATTCAAGAGATTCATAAAAAGATCTGTTATAGTAATACTGGCAACACCCAAATATATCTTTTTCAAAGACATTTCTAGAGTTAAATGTATACAATCTTGCTTAACTGGTGAAAAGTTAAACATTTGATTTTACTATAATGGTTCTGTTTGAGTGATTTGGCTCTGTCCTATCATTAAGAGCTCATAAATCACTTGGATATAGTTCCAAAATTTCCAAGCAAAGCCAAATGGTGTATAAAACACTTCAAAGTGTCATGTAAAAACAATTACAAGCTTTTCTGTGGCACCTTCCTTCCCTCCTCTAATGCTAAGCCTTTGTGCAGACAGTGAGCACCAGAGGACCAGTAGTGACTTGATGGTTTTAGCATCAGATCACATTTCTCCAGGCAGCAGTGCTTACAACAGCCCAGACATTGTGAAAATTTAGGCTTTCTGTTCCAGATGCAGAAACAAATCCAAGATGTGAGGAACTTGGCACTCGTGATGGAGAAAAGCAGTAGTTGCTGCACTGAGTGTGAACAGAGATTTTTGTGGAAGGTGCATTTGGAGCCCAAATGTTGGAGCCTATGATTAGAAGGTAGGGGAAACAAGGTTGGAGATCTCCACAGAAAAGGGAACAAAGCTGGCCAAAGTGGGAAGAAGAGCCATAAAATTTCATACATGTGCTTTTGCATGAGGGATGATGTGCTTGCACATACAGCAGAGCATAACATCACCTCTGGAGTAATTTTTGGCATTTGGGCTGAGCTGTTTAGTAAAACCAAGAAAAAAAAAAAAGCCCCATGCAAAAGCAAAGAGCTTGAAAGCTTCATTCAGGTGCCACAGACAATGGTCTAGACAATGCATAAATTCTCTCCTCATTATTTCTGAAAAATTTGTGGCTGCCCTCTTACCAGCTTATGCTGATTGTCTTCCAATGTGAGAAATATCCCTGACTGTTTAGCATAGAAAGGAAAAGACAGCATTAAAGCCCAAGTGATGAAATAATAGACAAAGTTGATGCCAGGGGCAGGCTGGTATAAGTCTCCCCTATAATTATAAAATTATACAAAAGAGAACTTCCTAATTTGGAACTGATTATTTTTTGACTTCATAAAGCTACAGGGATAATTCATTCATTGCCCTTTTCTGCTCTCTTTAATTAGGTATTTTCAAGAAGTCCCTTCTTCAGCATCAAAGCTGTCAGGAAGCAGAGGTAAGACAAGCCTTTTTTTTTTTTTTCCTCATAATTATTTTAGATAATAATGGCAAGTTATTGAAAATATTTCCTCAAGGGGGAAAATTTTCTGCAAGTTTAGAGTACCCCAACCTATATAAAACTACTGCATGAAGGTAAAGCAAAGTTTAAGCAAACCAAATCCCTACATATTTCACAAGCTGCAAGATCAAAATGTGCCATTCCTAATGCTTTTAGCACAGTGGTGGCCTACAGGATCTCTGGCAGAGTAGTACTGGTAGTCTTGAGCATAACTCTTTGCTACCTTCCTCATGTTGACCGAATCTAGTCCCAGATCTCTTTCTTGTTGTAATGGTGTTTTATCTACCAAATTCTGGGAACTATTGAGGGACTAGTTATTGGTAATTAACACAAAGAAACAAATACTTGTGTTCAGAGAAATAAGAGAACATATTAGTTAGCTAGATCAATGTGCTTCTTGTTGGCTTTACCTGTCTATCGATTTTATAATAAGTACACACTGGAAAAATTGCCTAAAGAGCCCCTGGAGCAGAAGTGGAGGGACTCCATTCCAGGATGGGACCCCATTCCAGGATGAGAATCCAAGATATTCTGGCTCAGCCCAGTTCTTTGCTTTTAAAAGTCTTGTACATGTTTCCTCATCCTCTATAAATGTATATGTCACCTCCTCCTCCTCTTCTACCTCCTCCTCCTCCTCCTCCTTCTCATTCTTCTGAAAATGGGAAAAAATGCTTATCTTCTGCTCTGATTTACGCTGAAAATCAATGTTCTCATTGTGCTAGGCACATTTTCAGTGCGCTCATTACACTGGGCCCCCAAGGGATGTGTGATGGAGGAAAGCTTTGCTGATGTGTCCTGGACAGACCTGGCAGTCATACACTGAGCCCTGCCAAAGTGGTGGCAGTTTTGGAGGCAGCATAGAGACTGCCAGGCGTGCTGGGAATTATTTAGTGAAAACATAGATGCCAGCAGATCTAAATATTTATGGAGACTTACTTATTCCATGCAGGTGACCTGAGAAAAAAGTGATCTAGTGAATGACTGAAAATTAATGACCTGGGAGTCACACCTATGTATTTGGAGCATCCAATTTAGTGCTTAATCATAAGTACTTTCACAGATCAAGTGGGACTTAAGGTTTGCACTTGCATTGACAAATTAAAAGTCTTCTCTCTTTAAACTTGATACGCCTAATAAAAAAGTGCATATGAGAAATCAGACTGATGCTCATCTCAAGTGTGTGTCCTTTTTCATTGAGGCTAATTTTCAGTTTCATTCTAATTTGTTTCACTGAATGTTTGGAATAAAAATGTTTCTGCAGCAGTGGTCATAGTCCCTCTGGTGCTGCACACAGTGTCAGGAGGAAGAGCACTGCTAAAAGCAGAGAGGAACATTTGGGATTCCCCAAGGAAAGAAAAAGTAGTCAAAATTCTAAAAATGGACAAAGTGGCCAAAATACGTCTGCCTTGAAAAAGAAAAGGGTGAAAAATAATTTGTTGAAGTGATAAAAAATATATGAGAGTCTAAAGTAAGTATTTTAAATGTTGCTGAACGTTGGCACTGAATATTGGATAATGAGAGGAAAAGCAATGCTGATATTTGCTTCTTCTTTTTTTATATAATCCATTATTTCAATTGAAAAGTGCCTTCTCCCTTGTCCCCCACTAGTCCTGCTTGTGACATTAAGACTAGACAAAATATTGTCAAAAACCCAAGTGTCAGAAATGTTGGATGGGATTATAGAGAGGTGTAATGAGCTCAGGTATTTACAACAATATGCAATGCTCTGTGATATGCAAGAGTAAGGTGCCGTTATGATTATTCCTAGGAGCAACACAACATTTTGAAATACAAACAAATTCCCCAAAGGCTTGAAACTTCTCAAATTCAAAGCCAGGGAGAGAGCATGCCAAAGCAGAGCTGAAGGAAACAAGCACTGTGAAACTGCAGAACGATCTGACCTTTTTCTTTCAAATGGTGTCCAAACTGAATCATGATGGTTTTCCTCATTTTCAGTTGTTTAACATGAAAAGAATGAGTTCCAAAATGCTTTCAAATTATTAATGTAGGTTTTGTTTAAATATTTAATTGTACATATCTGCATATAAGACTTGAAGGGGGAAGGGTAAAAAATTCCCCAGAATAACTCTAAATCATAGTAGCCTTTCAGTATCTGAAGGGCCTACAAGGATCTGGAGAGGGACTCTGTGTTAGGAACTGCAGTGATAGGACAAGGAGTAATGGACTCAAATTGAAGGAGGGGAAATTTAATTTAGATACCAGGAAAAAGATTTTTCCTCTGAGGGTGGTGAGACACTGGCCCAGGCCGCCCAGAGTGGTAGTGGATACCTCAACCCTGGCAGTGATCAAAGCCAGGCTGGATGAAGTCTTGAGCAACCTGATCTAGTGGGGAGGTGTCCCTGCCCATGGCAAGGGGTTGGGACTAGATGATCTGTAAGGTCCATTCCAACCTCTAAAATTCTACGATTCTATGATCTTTAAGGTCACTTCCAACCCAAACCATCTATGATTCTATGATTTACATCCCAAATCAACACATGAATTGGAGTTCTTAACTTTCAGGGGAATATCTGAGAAATTTTCTGGTGACTCCGACTCTGATTACGAAAATCACACATATATTAGTTGCAAATAATTAATTAACAATATTTGCAATTTGCAAACAACCTGACCTTCAAAAATCTACAAAATATAAATTAACCTTGTTTTTCAAAGCTAGTGTAGTAACACTCCTGTAAGGCTTGATATCCTCTCTCTAATTCCAGCACATATTCCCTAATTTAGTAATTGCAGGGTATCCATTGGGTGTATGTTTCCTGAAGACTCACATATTCCTATTTTACTTTTTTCTGCCTCTGAGAGTAAAAATTTGCCCAGGGGCTCTTTGCATTTTAGGACCTTCTTTTCTTAAATTTCATTTGATGTATCTTTAGAATAATTTCTCACCTGTTATCTAAATGAACAAAGCACCAAAAAAGACTGAGGGCTTTGAGTGAATCTTTCCAGCTATTTTGACTCTGAGAAACCAAGTGCAATTTTCAAATCCATCTTTGTTCCATTTACAAAGATATATAGCTACAATAAGAAGACATTAGGGGTTTTTTTTTAATCAAACTTTGCCCGTGAGGGTGGAATTCATTGCACTAAATTTTAGGCATTTAAAAATTAGACACTAACTTCTGAACTACTGAACATCGGCAGGATGTTCATTCCTAGTCAATTAAAGGAATAGATGCTTCCAAGGGTGATTCATCTGACAGGAGTTACCTGGTTTAGGCTGAAATGTCTCTTGAATGCCTATTTCTCTCCACTGACTGCAAAGAGAACTGCTCATTCTTTTAAACACTAGATTACTTCTATGACTCATCAGCTAGATATGTCTTTAAAAATTTGCCTTGCTGGCCCAGCTTCTCCAGCTTTCAGTGTGGGAATTTTGGAAGTTCTGGTTGACTTCACAATGATGATGGGAGAAAATCTCCTGCTAGTTTCAACAGAGAAAAGTCAGAAGAGGATTGTTTTTGAAATGAGATAATGTATGCATTCTGCTGCACATAAATTAGGTGGGTTTTTTTTTTTTTGTTTCTATTTAATTTGGAGCAATTTGTGAAAATTAATTGAGTTACTTAAAGCATAAAAACATTGTAAAATTCACTGTTTGTATTTTGATTCAGTTTTTCATTCCCACTTCAATGGATGAAAACCTGCCTAAGCAGATGTTAGGTGTTAATAGAAACTCAGTGAACACTTACCTGGCAGGATTTGCCAGTGCTCAGTGAACTGAGTTGCCATTTTTGTCACTGAACCTGTGTATAAAATGCTCTCCATACAGAATGATTGCATTAAAGAGGGTAGATTTAGATGGAATACAAGGAGGAAATACTTCACAATGAAGATAATGAAACAATGGAAGAGGTTTCTCAGAGAAGTTGTGGATTATTCCTCATTAGTTAAGGTCAGACTGGATGGAGCTTTGTACAACTCAACCTAGTGAAAGGTGTTCATGCCTATGAGAAGGGAGTTGGAGAAGACTATCTTTTTGTTGTCCCTTCTAAAACAAACCATTCTGAGATTCTACAGTTCTATTAATTATTTTGGTGTCTGTCAGATGAGACCATTTCACGCTAAACATTTTGGGAAATACATGGTGCCTAGGGATAGTGACACTGTGCTTACCTCACTTGATCCAACCCTGCAAGCATCACAAGTCAAGGTGCATTTTCAGGTGAGGTCCCACAATGCCACATGTGAGCACTATAGAAGCAGCCATGAAGTTATCTTGCTGTAAATAGGTGAGAATTTTCCTTTTTTAAAGTTGGATTTAAGAGCCATCAAATTTGCAGGGGTCTTCAAAGAGATACAATGAACCATGACCATCCAACCCACTGAAACATGTAGGAGCCAACATTAGATTTAATGAATCCCACCTTCTTCCACTCTTCTTTGTAGAGCTTCAAGTGGCAAAACTCACACTGCTGTCAAAACAAATGTCTTAAAATTGGCACATAAGAGGTCTTCAATATGGTTAGTGAGTAGAGAGAGCATATAGTGCTCCATCACTTTATTTCCAGGCTCTGTTTATATTCTCTTCACCTCAGCATGGCAAAGCATTTGAGGCATCAAACATGTCTTTACCTCTCGTTGCCACATAGATCACTCATTTTTCTCCAAATATTCACTTGAGTCTCCTTCAGTTCATTTCCCCAAACTGCATTTGTGTAATGCCTGAGTAATAAAAGTCAGCAGAATGACTAGATGGGATTTCATCCTCTTGCATTATCACTGAAAAAGACATTACTATTCCCCTATCAAAAATATCCATCAGCCTAATTACATCTCTTTTCTTCACAAGGTTTTAAAATAGGATACCTAAGTATGATAGGCAATGCAGAGTTATTATTTAATGACCATAAGGGAGATACATTTTGATTCATTTTCTTAGGTGTTAAAAATTTATGACAAACATAAAACCCTGTTATAGCAGCTGGATCATTTGTAATGGTCATAATTTTATTTAAATCATATATAGATAAAACATTATGTACATTTTAAAGCATTATGCCATTCTGAACCACTTGGGGAGAAAGTCTGATAGGCTGGAAATAAAGCAAGCAGTAAGCAGAATGTTACCTGAAAAATATGTGAACTCTAAAACTTGGTGCTCAAAATATTGAAGTATTTTGTAGCCTTTTTAAGTGCATTTTTTTTACTGATTTTAATCATCTCTCTGGTAAAATTTACTTTACCACAGTTTAGTTTAAGAGTTTTAATACTGATTTTGTCATTGGCCTTGTAATATGACCTTGTGTCTGGTTCTTTCCCCAGTGAGACAGTTTTATTTGTCTCACTGTTTAAGACTGAAGAAGAAAACAAAGCCAATAAGCAAATGCAGGGGGGAAAAAAAGCAGGAAAAAATTTTAGAGAGCATGGATCGTCTGCGAGCAACACATCTAATTCATTACAGTCCAGGGGAAAGTTTTTACATGAAACTGGAATTACAACACTCCTATCCCCTTTGTGGACATCCCAAGAAATTTTAAACCAAACCCAGATGGCTTTTGTTCCATTGGAAATTATATGAATAAATTCTCCTCTGTTGCAAAAGTTGGTCCAGGATAGTAAAACTCTGAAAAATGAAGAAATAATTTTGAAGTGTAAAAGACATTTATCCTGCAATTTTCCCTATAAATAAGGATGGTGAATTTACTTTCCTCTCCAAAATCCAGTTTAATAGCTCAGTGCTGGTTAAATCATTGATACTAATGTCTGCTCTTTTCCTAAAGAATTGCAGTTCCAAATAATTTTTATACTTAGTGCTTATTAAAAAGGAAAGTGCAGCAGATAATGCAGAGGGATTTACAAATTTTCTTCTCAAAATACTTGAATTTTCACTTTAAAACAACAAGTTGCCACTGTATTTGAAAGGGAAATAAAGACATACAAAGAAAGTGTCTTATAAGCTCTCAGAGTGAAAGAAATGATAGTTGTATTAAGGGCAGGAACTAAAGAATGAGAAATATTTGGAATGGGTCATAAATTGACAATTTCCATATGTTTAGTACTGTACACATGTGTTGGCAAGTAATTTGGGCTGTCTAATTCTGCCTTGGATTTATTGTCTTCCCTTATAGATTGTATTGGGCAATTCCATAATGCCATGAAAACTGGGATGGCAGCTCTCTTGAAAAGGTTTCTTTTTGGCTCTAAATCATGGATTTTTCTACCTTATTTTTAATCAGGCAGCTGCTAATTTTCTTCGAATTTGTTAGAGAAATAATAAGCTTTACAATATATCCTGAAAAGTCTCTCTCTTTTTGTTTTCTTGTGAGACCCAAAAGAAGTAAGGTGCAGATGATCTATGATTCTATGTTATAAAAGTAAATTATCACTAAAGTCTTCTCCCAACTTCCTTTCTGTTTTAGAGTAATACAAAATCATCCCCTTCACTGTCTCCATTCTTCTGCTAGATCGTATTTTGCAGAGAAGGATTTTTTTTTCTTTGGGGATTACCCCAAAATGAATGTTTGGGATATTTTTCCTTCCTTCTATTTCTGTTATTCTATCAGAAGTTTCCTTAGGGAACACTGGAGCTCTAATAGTTAGATGTTTTATCTAAGACAGATGACAGAGTTACTTGCTTGTGACTCCAGAAAGATTTTTGTGCTATGGCTGAAATTTATTTTGAGGATAATATTTTTTATATATATTTCAGCATAAATTAGATGGAATTACCTGAAATAACTTTGACAAGTATGTGCTTATATAACTAACAATAACAAGAAACAAATTAACAGCAAGTTTACTTACATTTGCAATACATTTCTGCAATATATATGAGTCAAGTACCTATATTACTTGTTTCATTGCCATCGATATTAATTACAGCAATAAAAATGACTCCTTTATTGCTGTCCTGAAAAGATGTTAATGATGTGGTCATCACTGAAATAGCTAAATTGGCTAATGTGATGGCACAATAAATTCAGACTATAATTGGGCTGATTCTCTTTTCTCTGACATCTGTGTAAATTAGGAGCTCCCAAAGCATAAAAATCAAGTAAATGAGCAAAGATACAGATCTTTGCTTTATAGCTGTGGAGACCTGTTTGTAACAGTTAGGTAATTTTGGTTAGTCACTCTGCACTTTTGTGCTGCATTAACTGGCATTTATATTCCATAGACATAGCCACCTGCATCTCAGCCTCTTCAATACCTAACTTACTAATGGATTAATATTCTTACATCGGTTACATTTTTCAGCAGCTCACCAGAAAGTATTCCATGATGAATAAATATAATCACTAGAAAATACATTTATATATTGCATATATGAATAGTTGTACAAAAAAAATCTTGCAACTAAATTCCTACTTTAAAATCCAATTCTTTAAACCTTAGAAAGGAACCAACATCTACTTGCCTTCCCTGTCTCTTTTATTTTAACTACATGACTGCGTATTGCTTTTCTATGAGGTCCCAGCCTCATTTAGAGAACAGGCTGGACAGTCAGCTATTAAGGAGCAGCTAGACAATACTTTGTTTTTTGATTTCATTCAATCTTCTCAAGCTTTATTTACTGTACAATATTCAGACTTTGCTCCCAAGACAGAATGATTGATTTCTTCCCAGCATTTCCATGCTGCTTCTCTTTTGTAACATCCCTGGGTTTTGCAAAGATTATTGAATTTTTCTGCAAAACAGTTCTGTTAGACAAAGAGATTATAATATTCAGAGAAGGAGAAGAGGAGGCAATGGTTGACCTGGTTTTACCTCATTTATTTTAGTTGCATAACTCTGGTACCTAAGTCAACAGCCTAATATTTTCCGATTTGATCTATTGTCAGTGAAAATAAGCAAAATCTTTGCAGAATAACTGGTAGTTCTGTTTCAGCTACCAGAAGAACATAAGGAAACTATGATTCTAACTCTCATAGTGCTTATAATTCACAGGGGTAGATTGAGACTCCCATTTACCAGTGAGTTATACAAGGCTTAATTTTTCCTGGGAATAAAAAGAAAAGGCCGCTATAATAAGCATCTGTTTCCATCATTTTGTTGTTTTCTTGAAGGGATGAGCCTGATAATCAATTTTGCTTGTGAGCATTTTGAATTCTTCAAAGCAGACAACCTGCAGATCCTGTGCCAAGAACCCACAAAGTGTGAAACACACATTTAAAAGCCAACAGTAGGAATTTTGGTTTAAACAAGGAATATAGAGGGTGTCCTGCAGAAGAGTTTCTGGGCTTGGGTCCTCTGCAGATAGATTTCAACTGCCTCTGTCAGTTGAAATTTGTTCTCTAACATGTTATACATATTCCAATTTCTGTTTAAAAATATATACATAAAAAAAAAGCTAGCAACTCATTAAACTGAACAACCTTCACTTATCCCCAGAGCTTGGCCCATTTCTGGACCCAGGCACATAAGAAATTGAAATGTAGAATTCAGCCGCTAACATGAAGTCGCTGAAATACTTTGGCACTTCGCAGTTTTTCACTCCTTGACGCCCCTTGTCAAAACATTAAGGGGGATGTAGAGCAGCAGCATGTCATTATGTAACATTTTTACACATCATATTTATAAAGAGTCAAACACATTTTATTCTTGATCTAGAACTCCGCTAATTAGATGCCACTGACAGTTTGACTGCAGACTTTGAGTCTGAATATTGTCATGCTGTTCCTGGTTGGCATTTATAGTTGGCTGGTCCATGGAAGCTTGGGCCATTCTGCTCAGGTTTTCAAGGCGAGACAGAAGCATTGAAACTTTTCAGCACTTGTTCATCATCTCTCGCTTGTTAATTAATGTCTGCACTGTGCTTTGAGTATGTGCTGTCAGAATTTTGTCTTTTATTTCCCTGGTGAAAAAAAACCTAGAAAACACTCTCATGGGTGCCCTACAAACAACTCAGCCTTCCTAGGGAGGGAAATAGAAAAGCCAGAGATCAAATCATCTGAGGCTATAACCTTTTGAAAAGAATGGTGATCCTAGTATTATCATACCAATACAGGTTATTGCTTTTGTGATTTTAGGTGAGATTTATGTCTTTTAGCTAGTTCAGGTTCAGTAAAATTGCGACAACGGAGAGCTCAGCAGCCGATGTAAAGCCATCCCCAAAGCATGGAAAGGTAATTATCAAGTTTACTGAACTTTTGAGCTAAAGGTACATACCAGGCAGATCTTGCTTTCCCTCCTAGAAATTGTAATTGTGTCTGGGCCATGTCCCAGAACATCCTACTGATAGCTGGAGTTTGTGATACACCTTGCGCAGCTCTGACCATGCTGCCAAATGGCCCATGCCTTGACCATTTTTCTGAGCTGTGTGCTAGTCAACCACACTTTGGGGGTTCACCAGGTCCATTACACCTGTTTTTAAAGGTATCCTTTGTCCTTCCATTCTCCAAAGTCATAATCTTTGTAGATTACTAGCTGTACAGACTAAATGGCATGTCTACACAAAAAGATCGAGTTCCTTTTATGAAATTAAATAGGAATTTAACTGCCTATAACCCCAATTCATCATATCTCCTTTCTAGAACTGCATGCCTCTAAATTCATTACGTATTTTCTACAGAAATTTTCCTGGATG
>NW_008652126.1:0-13012 GCF_000695815.1 Acanthisitta chloris | reverse complement strand
AATGGGTGTGTTCCAATTAAAATACCACTGCAATGCAGATTGGGGGAGGTAACAAAGCTAGGATTGCATTCCCAAATTATGTGGTCCTCTGTAGATTGCAAAAGCTCTTACATCTATTTAGTTCACCAGTTATCTAAAACTTCTGTCAAGCCACAGTGAAAACAAAGGCAAAAGAATGTATGCACTTCTGCTGATTTCACAGTAATAAATAGTGTTTTATGTTTCTTTCTACCATGCAAATTTGGAGATGACCTGTCATTTATTTATTGCCTAAATATACACCTATTTGCTAAACACTACAGAAACATGATCAGAATCTGTTATTTAGAGAAACTCTTCAAGGCCATGGAAACATATTTGCAGCAAAGAGAGATTTTAAAGTCAGGTTTTTTGTTTGTTTTTCAGTATGAATTACTTCATGTCCCCAGACCACAGGATTATATTGAGAGCTCAAGGTTATCCAATATTTGTAAAAAACTGGATGCTTTTTTAGGAGAGTAAAATCATGGTTTTATATAAAGGCAAACTTTATCAGCTCAGCAGTCTTAATCTTGATCTCCTCATTTGAAGAAGTGTGGAAAAGGGTATGTGAGGGGGAAAACACAGGCATAATTAGACAAGAAAATGTTAGTCTCTTAGTTTTATTCCCTTTGGTCTTTGGAAACAAAAATTACTTTGCATTACTCACGATAAAACAAGCTCTTTCTCAGCTGTGAAATTTTCCCCATAGAAATCTTACATAGCAGTAGTAAATAATGCAGCACAAGGTAATGACAGTGACACATTAGAGCTTCGTTTGGATGCATACTGTGCTTTGTGCATTATGCAGAATGCAATGGACAGCGATCCAAAGGGGGGAAGAGGCTTGTTTGTGTTCAGATTACATAATCCACTTGTCTTTGTTGTTTCCATTCTAGGCATTTTGTCCAAAGATGTTCTGCTGCTCATAAAGTGCATTCAGCCTTATCTGGAGCTCAGGAGCCTCAGGCTTTGTTACAATAGTTATTTATAACTTAACTATAAAAAAAAATGATAGCTGAACAGGAAAACACTTCTTCAGTCATAAATAAATAGCTCATTTGTACCTAGGGAGGAGAAGAATAGCTTTCAAAGAGCTTTCACTTCAATTGCAGATTCATGACTTCCAGGGAGAAGCGATTGGAAGAAGTCTCTCTAAAACTAGATTCGTGTCGTTTGTTGCTGAAAGCTTATTGCTGAGATGTCCAAAATTGCTCTGGTATTTGAATACCTTTGTGGGTTTTTAGGCATCCCATTTGGAATGAGTCTGAAAGGAGCCATTAGAACACTAAGCATTTCCAGCTCCCTGAAAACCAGACATCCCTGTCCAATATAAGACTAACCACCTAGAAACGGAAGAACACAACATTTTTGCCTAAGAGAAAATGTGTGGCAGCTGCAGATGGAGAAGAGTATTCATATAGGATAATTTAGGCCTTTGAAATACAATGGAGGTAAAGAAAAGAAATCTTCAAAAGAGTCCTATGAATTAGCCAAGTAACAATTTGTGACCTACTGTAAATATTGATTTTGTGCTCAGAAGATGATTTCAGATAGGAGCCTAACTATTGAAACATGTGGATCATAGATTATAAATCATAAATTAGAATCATAGAACTGTTTGGATTGAAAGGGACCTTAACCATCTAGTTCCAATCCCCTGCCATGGACAGAGACACCTTCCACTAGACCAGGTTGCTCAAAGACCCATCCAATCTGGGCCTTGAACACTTCCAGGGATGGGGCAACCACATGTGCCATGAGTGTTATCATTTCAGTTAGAATGTTCAACAATATAGTACCATCATAGCTGAAATTCTGAAGTTTTGTGGTTTACAAGACCTTAAATATTAGCTGCAGAAAAACAGGTAAACCTACTCAAAAGAATTTAGCTTTCAATCATGGGAAAAGCCCTCAATTATGTTCTCCCCACTATGTGCAGGTTTTGCAAAGATATTTTTCCATTTAATTTCAGGTGAAATCTTTTGGGCTTAGTGGAAGAAAGGGGAAGAGAAGAATCAGAGTTCATACAGTGAAATTGAATTTGAACTACACACAAACAAGATTTTTTCACTAAATTTTAGTTGAAGTTGGTTTTGTGGTAACTGACCTGCTTTGCTGATCTCTCAGATCATCATTCGTGTTAGATTTGAACATTACCAAGCCTCTCAAATAAACAGTAATATTTTCCCCCCTCTTTTTCTGCTATTGAGCTAGAAACATACACTACTAATTCCCCCAGTAGATTTCTAAGGAGCAGCAGAGAAACTGTCTGAACTCTCCAAAGCTCATGCTGGAACTCAGCATTTCTCTGCTCTTGAATTCCTTTCAGTAGGTGTTGAAACCTTTTAGAGTAAATTGCATTTTACATGTTAGGAACTTCAAAAGAAGGTGTTAATATAATTGAGACATGATTAGTTTGACAGTTGGTGTCATTATATGAGTTTCACTTTGCAGCCTTCTGAAGCAAAAATAATTAAAAAATCTGTTTTCCTGAGGAAAGGAAGCTTATGCCTCTAATTATGAAATAACTTTTTAATATCCTGCTTTAATCCACAAAGTCCTTATCCAGGTCCCAATATTCAACATTTTAAAGTGGATTACATGTAACTATTCTGACTCCTATATTTCTGATATTATGGATCTTTTGCGAAAATATCATTGTATTCTGTGGTTGCATCAAATTTTTCCATGACTGAAAGCTAAATTCTTTTGAATAGGTTTGCATCACTGTTTGTCTGGAGCTAATATTTAAGGTCTTATAAACCACAAAACTTCAGAATTTCAGCTATGATGGTACTATATTGTTAACTCTCTAGTCTATACATTGTTGATACAAGAGATCTTTCCATATGCTTGAGGGCAAATGATCCAAGCATGGTAAAATCCACATTCTGCAAAGAGGAGCTCTCCATCCAGTCTGTTGTGCAGTTATATGCCTTTGGTTAAGTACTTTCACCTCACTTGGCCAGACAATTCTGTTTCTGTAGGAATACTCAGACCATGTCAAACCTCCTCAAGCAACTCAAAATAGAGATTTGTGAACTTACAGCTTAAGAGAAATAAAAGTACCAACTTTACACATTCTCAGATTTGCAGCAGACAGCAAAAAGTGAAGCGAGGAGAAAGACAGATTTGGATGCCACTGCCTTAAATCAGGTCAGGCACAAGGTTGAAGGCAAGCTTGGGACAAACAAGAAGATCTAGAGAGAAAGGTGAGGGAAAGCAGGAACAGGAAGTCTAGGCAGGGATTGCTGAGTGATTGGGTCTAGGGCTGGTTTGGAGAGGAACATTGCTGTGTGCAGCATGCTGATGGAGTGGCTTTTTTGTGCAGTAACAGAATTTGATGGGTTAATAACATCAGTTTAATATTACTGTGGTTTAAACAGTTGAGTCTTTGAGCCTTACCACCTTGATACAGACATTATCAGTAATTTATTAAGTCTCCTTTAAAACTGTTCACCTCAAGTATTTCAGATCCCCAAGAACTTTGGTGCCTCCTCTCCTTTGTAATGGTGTTTGCATTCACATCGCAGATCTTTCCAAATACCACGTGGAAATGTGTACCAGTAAACTTGTCAAGGGTTTTGTGAGTTTGAGGGAGGTCTGTAAGTAAGATCATCATCATTTCCAGAGTGTAAGTGCTGGACTTCACCCAAAAGAAGTGTCTCTAGTAGTTCACAGACATCATCGCCAAGTTCCAACCCTGGTCCTGAAGGTCCATGACATTGAACAGGTTGCCCAGAGAAGTTGTGGATGCCTCATCCCTGGAAATGTTCCAAGTCAGGTTGGATAGGGCTCTGAACAACATGGTCTAGTTGAAGGTATCCCTGCTTTTGGCAGAGGGCTTGAAACTAGATGATTTTTAAGGTTCCTTCCAATCCAAATGATACTATGATTCTATGACTCGTTACACTTCAGCTTATTGGCTTATCATTGCATGAGTTGCCTTTCATAGAATTAACTTTTCCTTTCATAGAATTAACTTTTAAATAACCATTCTCATGGCATTTTCCATCAACAGCTTTCCTAAGTAAATATTGTATATTGATTTCCCACGAAACAGCTTCCCATAAGGCACCATCAGTGACTTGGTCCTCTTGAAGGAATATTCTCTTAATTCTCTAAGCTGCAAGATCTACTCTGATTGCACAGCCTCAGGACTTTTTCTTGTTTACTGGACATTAAAGGTACCTTTTCCAGACTTCCTATTCTTCATCCAGACCTGAAGAGAAAGAAAAACCAGAGCACCACTGGGAGAACATGCTTTGTCATTGTAAGAATGTGACAGATCCTCAAATTACAGTGGGGATAGTTGGAACATGGTGGGGGAAGGCCTGTGTTACAACACTAGTAAATTAAATGTCCTTTTGTAGCTTTTTGTATCTTACACAACCCAGCAAGAATGACATGAGGAGAGATGACAGGCAAGCACATGCCTCAGCTAAGGAGAGGGGAAAGAAGGTGAGGAAGCAGGAGGTGGTGATAGAGCATGAATAGCTTCACAAGGCATCCCCAGACAATCAAGCTGACAGAAGGAGTGGGAGTTTGCAGGCAAACTTTCTGCAGTCTCATTAGATTGGGAGCAGGCTGATGAGAGCTGTAAATAACAGGTGCTTTATTTAACAAGGGAAACAGAACATGAAAATTAAATGAAAAAAAAATGATTAGGACTAAAGTTTCACCAAGAGTGTTTGAAGCCGAGGCTATGACAGGGAAGAATGGCTCTGTCTCTTTCTGTCCCTTTAAATGTCTGTAGGCCCAGAGGCAGGAGGTCTGAAAGTCAATGAATACCAACCTCCTCCACCCTGCAGAGTTCTGCCAGAATGTGCCCATCCTTACAAGGAATTGTAGTTTTCCACAGTTTCAGGACCTATAGTATTCCTTCAAGGACAGACAAGTACTGTCACACAGGACCTGGTTCAAAATATTGAAATATTTTTTTGTTATGTTACCCTTTTACACACTTGCCTGAGGGTAGCAGAGGTTCACTTGCCTTTTGCACGCTGGTTTTGTCCATGAAGCACAAGATACACAGGGATGTAGTGATTCATCTCCTCTGAGTTTGGATGCCTGTTGCTCAGTTGCTTTGGCTACCTGTGGCTCTCTTCATAATCACTTCAGAGACCAAAGGGCTTTCAGGTACAATTCATTTGATTTATTTTAGACATTGTCTTTAGCATGAAATAAATTGCACTCCAGAAATTCTCTTTTCTCTCCAAAGTGAGCCTCAGATTACCAGCACAAGCATAGCTGCCTATTGTATGACTGTCTACAGTTGTGTTAAATTTGTCCCACCCATGGATCTCACTCAGTGCCTGTAGCCAATGAAATCAATAGTGAAAGTCCCTTAGGCTTTGGGTACAGTTCTGCCCCATTTCATCTTTGAGAAGAAATGGATATGCTTGCAGATGTTTTAAACACATGGCAGGCTTTTACTTTCCCAAAGATTTAGGACAGCATCTTAAAGACTCATTAAGTATCTGTATTGAGTTGGTCTTGTTCACTGACCTGTTTGAAATGAAAATTAAGTTAGTGTGATAGGGTTGGAGATGCAACATTCTTCTGCAGGTTTGAAATTGTAGAGGTAATTGTTTTATTAAAATATTTGCTCTTTTGCTCCCTACAAGATTTTTGATGGCCTAGAAGTCACGGTATAGCATCATGCTAGCCATTAGTGCTTTGATTTCCACAATGCCTTCCTTTATTTAATAGGCCTGAAATATTGATTAACATTTACAGATTCAATTCCAAGCACTTGCCAGGGGTTACAGAGAGCCAGAGAGAGCTGGTTGTGCCAGTCAAATTCTGAGGTGTAATGAAATCCCCTACTGTGCCTGTCAACTTATCCAGTGTACAGGTCATTTCCCACAAGGTCTGCAGTGTTGAAAGAAGCAGTTTTCACTTGAAACATTTCATAGGCAAAGGGAAAATATGTCTCCAGTATTGTATGCTTTATTCCTTTGTCTAATATTGAATAGCCTCATTGCTTCACAAAAGTTTTGCCCCCAAAGCTTTCTAAGTCAATAGAAGAAGAATGTTTCAGGTGGGCAAAAGTCAAGATTCTCAGTGTAAATGCTTTATTACTGTTGTCAAGGAGTTTCACAGTAACTAAGGCTAGAGATAGACAAGCCTCAAAAGGACTGGAATCTCAATCCATTTTAGTTAAGTATTGAATGATTCTTTTATTCTTCCAAATATTACAAAGCCCCTTTGAAAGATACTTGCATCTTTCTTCCAATAATGTCCTCTTTCTTAATGTGTTCCAAGACCGCAATCTTCCTTCAAATTCAAACTCTCTTACCTCTTGCAATCCAAGTCTAAATAGAATCTATTCTATTCCATCTAAGTCTATATATGATTTTAATTTTTTTTCATGATCAGGATGCTTTTGTCTTCTTATCACCTACAGAGAAAAGAAAGAATATGCAAAGAAATGTTTTATTCTTTTATGGTTCCAGTTTTACTTCTACTATTAAATTTTAAGTATCTGATTTCAAAATGGTTATTTTAAAATCAGGTATTCTGTTCCATGAGTGATTGGTTGTGATGGTCTGTGATCAAACTGATTCTGTAGATTAAGAGTAGCTCCCAAAACAGTAATGCTGCTTGCAGGATCTACTTTTAGATCAACTACAACAGTTGTTTTCATGCCAGAAAATTAATGTAAAGTTGTTGACCTGAATCCCTCATCTGAGGCAATATTGTATCAAGATCAAAATTTCTAAATGAGTACCGGTTTTTGCCCTTTGTTCATGTATCAGAGCTAGCAAATGATTCCAAGTTCATGTCCTGACCTGAACTCAAAATGAGTTTGATTTACAATTTACTCACTCTGATTTGCAGCTTTCTAGTATACTTTGACTGGTTTCTCCACCAGCTTCAGTGGGACATTTGACACTGATGCATGGCTGGATAGAACCACCAAGAGATTCAGAAGTATTTTCTTCAGGTTTTTGCTGAGTATATTGAAAGAAGAGGGAAAACATCCACCTGAGAAGGCTGCATTGGTTATTTTATATATGAGTGGCACTGGTCCAGGAGGCATGAAGTCCACTAGTTTAGTTGAACATCTCTAGCTGTCTAAATAGCCAGGCTGGATGGGGTTAATTCTAATGGGGCTGTCAAGTTTCTCTTGATCATAGATCTTGACATACATAGAGTTCTGTTGCTAAGAAGTTATTTATGGTCTGTATTAACCTTTGGTTTAGTCATTATATTTAATTTTCTGCATTCTTCACTGAGATCAAGATGCCTCAAAAAAGATCTTGGCTGTAAAAGAGAATGAAGAGGGGTTTTTTTCTGGTAGTCTGCATGGTCATTATTGACATATTAAATTCTAATGATCCATAAGTGATTCCTAGGGTGGAATTCCATTTAAGATTAAATAACATTTATTTAACTGTCCATATGTAAGCTGAGTATTTAATTTCCAAATAAGTAGAGCCAACAAGCATTGTATCCAGACAACTATTTAGCTGACCAGCCAGGAAGAGTAGAATTCAACCGTTAAATCTTTCTGAAGCTGAAATATCTGGGGCCTTTTGAAATGCCTAAGGCATTCCTACTGGACTGACAAACATAAAATAGGATTTATGGGAGATGATATCATTGTGAAACAGCAGCTAGAGGCCAAGCAAGATACTTCTCAGTATCCAAAATGACACAGTACTTTATTTAGGCAACTAGATGTTGTCCTAGATAACCACGTCATGATGAGCTAATCTGAACAACACAAGTGGTGTCTTTCCAGTGTCTTTGACATCTCTCTCCCACACCATTCCATACCCAACTCTGCTCCCCACAGCAGCTTTTCAGCTATATACCTCTTGCTCCAGCTACAAGCCTTTATTTTTTGAATTATTTTCACAGTTTCTAGTTTCTTAAATTTTCCTTTGCTTAGGAAATTAAGATCAATTGTGTCGAATTCTGCTTGATTAGGCTCCATATATTGCAATGTTACTTTCATTTTCATTGAGAAAACACCATGCTTGTTCTCTAGGTTGCATTTCTTCATTCTTACTCATTTTATCACTCAACTGACAACATGAATGTAATCCCCTCCAGTTAAATCATTGTCTTTTTGGAGTAACTTTGTAGTATTAAAGACAAATCTGTAGCACTTTCATCATGTTGGCATAATAGCAACCCAAGATATCCCTGACTGCAGAAATGCTGGGGGCATGAATTCTAACATTTAGCTCTAGGCTAAATTGTAAAAAAAAAAAAGGCTTTAGCAGCTGTGATTGACCATATCTGGTATAAATCAAGTATGATGTATTTAAACTAGTGGGTTTTAATTAGACATGCACAGGGCTGGGGACAACAATGAACATGATCAGGAGAAATCTCTGCCGCAACTCAGAAATGAAGTTGTCATTTGCATTTGCTGATCTCTAATTGTGACACCTTTCATGAGGGTCTCCATTTAATTTTTTCCTTATGCTGGTCACACTCTTTGCTCCCTTCATCTCTCTGCCCCTTTAGCAAAATGGTACACTGATTTCTTGCTGAAGACATGAAATCTTCTCTTTTTTTCTGTATTCTTGCCATAATCTTTTCAGCAGCCTCCTCCTCCTCTGCATTTTCTGTGTCTAATCATCACCTTTCTTTGATTAACTGTAAGTAAAACTTACAGGTGTTTTGAGGGTTTGAGTTGTTGGGGTTTTTTTTTAAGTTTTAATGTAAACTAGCCAGAGATTTAGAAACACAGATCCTATCAACTTCTGTGGCAGTGTTCTGTTCCTACATATAGTAAAGATACTTCTGAAAGTCTCCCTCAGGGTGCCTCAAATAGCATTTCCACCATAGGAACTTAAATGGAAGTGAAGATGTAAAACAAATGCTGAACACCCACAGGTCCCTTCAGCTTTAGTGGTTATTGCAGGTGCTTTATCACTTCTAAAATCTGCACATTTTTCCTCAATTTGGAAAGGCCAGCACATTTGCAAAAGTGAAGTCTCCACCCTGAAGAGTTTTGGGTTTCGATAAATGTGTTACCAGGGGAAAAAAAAAGAAGATGGAAACCTCAAAATAGCTGCCTAATTTCAGCCTTTCATCACAGGAGACTTCCTCAAATGTTTCCTGATAAATTCAGTCAATCATTGACCAATTCCTAAAGCAGAAGTAGGCAATCTGTATCATCAGGACCAGGCACAGTTTGAGATCTTTTTTTACATGACTTATGGTCAGTTTGAGGTGAGTGAGTATGACACAAGCAAGATGCCTGAGAAGTCTCCTACCCCTTGAGCCGAGTACCTGTGCTTGGTTTAAAAGGCTCTTGGAGTTTTTCCATTTACTTCCATCAAATTTCATTAAACACTGAATCCTGGCAGGGATTTTAAAATCCCGAATAAACTGTTGTGGGTTCAAGTTCACAAAAACACTGAGACATCTAGAACTAATTAAGAGCTGATTTTTTTAGAAACTCAAAAGCCATTTAAATGATTTGCCATTTGGTTGTCTAGTTTCCCACACAGCTAGGAAGATAACCTAACAGTCAAACATTTACAGGAATTATTTCCACAGATCCTCCCTCTATCTTTTTTTTTCTGACAGTCCATACCTTTAAGCAGATAGATTTTCAGATATCCAAATTTGACCCTTTGAAAGGCAAGTACAAAATCTGAAATCAATTTGCAATGTTAAAATGAATCTAGGAAAATCCCCGAAGATTTCTTTCCTAGTGGTAAATCTGTTTTACACTAGATGGAAGAAAATCTTTCCTAGAAGAGACATGTTCTAATTGAACATGAGCTAAACATATCTTTGGGCTTGTTCTTTATTTTTTCCCTTCTTATCTTAATAGAAGATTATACACATTATCAAAATTGTATTAAAGGGTTTTCAATTGAATGAATGTTGGAGTTATTGATATTAATAGCTTAACTGTCTTCAGTACCTGTTCACAACTAAAGGAAGGTCATAAGCTCAGTGCTGCTGAAAGATTGTCTAAAGATTAAAAATGTGGCTTAAGCATAACTTTTATGAGACATTTTAGTTTGTCTTTTGACTTGTTGAGACCCAAATAACTCATATTTTCCAAGTTCTCCCTGTATTCTAGAGGGCCAAGTAACTCAGTTTTCTTTAAATAAAAACTGGAAAGCAGAACCTTATGTAAAAAAGACCCAAACCAGACAAGTACCACAGTATTAAGGATGAAATCTTGAAATATGACAGTGTTGTGATCTGGCTCTTTGTCTTAGAGCTGCAGTGCTTTATCTCAGAAGAAGGACTGAAGTTCTCTGAGAGAAGACAATGCCACAAAAGGACCCAAAGAGCCCTTCAAAGATGATTCTTTCATCTCCACACAAACTTCTGCACTCCTTGAAAGGGGAGATTTGTGTTGTTTCTATAACATTATGTCTTAAAAGAATACTGCAGTGAAGGTGATTCTGAGGAAAATGTGTAATTTTTACAAAAACAAGTGATTTCTTCAGAACTAAATAAAAAGTTTGAGTCTCTAAAGTATTTCCTCAATACTAGGCAATATATGAATGTAAATTTCAATTTTTACATCTTCACATTTCTTACTTACTTCTTTAACTCAAATATTCCAGGGTCCTGAAGCCCAGGGGTGTGAAAGGAAGCTGAAATTCCTTTACCAAGCAATATTTTGTAGTCAAGAATTTACATTTTTGAGAAGAATTTCTCTTTATTTGTTGCTTAAAATATATGATTTTCCTAAGTGTTTAGGAAAAATTATAAAACTTTTGTGAAAAAGTTAACTTTTTCTTTTAGCCAGATTTTTCTTAATTCTGAAGCAGAGAAATGAGGAAACATAAAAAAGAAAGAACAAAGGATTGGAAGTGGGGGAGGAATTAGAAAACTGTGCTTAAAATTTCATAATTTCTGCACTGAGCCCATTTCATTCTATCTTTGTCCTCTGCATTTCAGGTTTTTTTCTTACTAGTTATAGCTGGTAAGTAGCATGGCCCAAATTATAGATCATTTACACTGTATTAATATTCACCATTCCTTATTTTGACAAAACACTGATAAAAGTTGTTTGCTGAAGAAATACATTAATATTAATAAGTGAATAATGAGTTCACTTAAGGCTTTCATTATCTGTACATTCATAAGTTTGAAAGATGAATATGATAGCTGAGCAAAAGATCTTGCTAATTATGTTCTCAGCTCCATCACCAGAGCAGCTTTTCCTAGAGATGCACCAAAAAGCAGAAAGCAAAATATCAGCCTTGAACTTCTGAGTGGAGCCAAAATCCCATCTCAGATTTGTTCCTCAGTTCTAGCTTTACTCTTTATCATGCCATAACTTTCTAAATATTTGTTGAAAGAGCTCTGAGGAGTTCTTATGTTTGTTACAAAAGACTGGCCATATTTATTCCAGTAAGGGAAAATGTTACCCTGACTGTAAACAAGAAGCAGCTGGACTGTGCTGATGAGCTCCAGTGAGAGCACAGTTTATGCACAATTTTTTTGTAGGTAGGCATTTGTGTATTGTCTGCTTCTCCAGCAGAGTTTTGTTTTAGCTTGGAGTCGATATTCCACACCAAGATGCATGTAAATTGACTTCCCATGAGCTCTTGCAAAAAAAAAGTGATTGCAACACAAATCAAAACAGTCACAAACTTGCTAAGCTGCCCTAAAATTGGTCAGAGAACCAGTTGAGGACCAAAGAACAGCTGGAGTGGGCAAGTCCTGGTCACCAAGGGCTGAGAGAACTCCCTTACTGGAGACTGGGATTGTTTGTTTCCAGGAGACACAGGAGAGCCAAGTCCATCCCAGGAATATTTTCTTACCATCTTGTTCATGCCTTGAAAATTGAATCACACAATATTTTTTTCACAGGTAGAAAGAAACAAAACTAAACCCAAACCTTCCACAGGAGAGTTTTACTGTACATTTGAGGACAAAATTAATCAGACCAACTCACTCCTCAGTATCAAGTAAAATCAGGAATAAAATTTTCTTCAAGGCTGTGATGGAGTCTATTAGACTCTTCTCATTATAAAACTTCCTGTGTTGTTCACAGTGAGAAAGATGATTCCAGAGTAACTTGTCTGTCAGATTTGTTCTGCTTTAGCAACAGGAAGATTGAATCTTTAAATGAATGTAGGAACTAGAATAGTGGCAATAGCTGAAAGATGTTTTGTCTCTTACAAATTTATGTCTGTGGAACAGAAATCTTGCAGTTTTGCTTTATTTGGATATATCTAACTCCTGGATCAGCTGGAAACTTGAGTTAGCCCAACTCAGGTCTGACTTGCTCTCTTAAAATCTCAGTTAAATCTTAGTTAAATGCAAATAAATCTGTGTCCATCTAATAATACAGAATTCTGAAATGATGAAGGTGTACATATATGTGTACATATATATCTCCAAGTAAATTTCATTCTATCTTCCTTGATGTGTTAGAGACAGATTTTTCCCACATTACTATTCCAGAGGGCAAGTTCAAGCATCAAATGGTACTTTGACCATAAGGAAGTTTATGGTCTGATTTCCAGCTGAAGTGCAATGTTCTAATTTAAACAACTGAGAACACATTCCAGTATGATCACTTGTTAGGCAGAACATGCAGAGCTAAGGTATTTTGTTGTAAAGAATTTTTTACCTTTTCTTTTTCTGAGTGGAAGATAATATGAAGGTATTTCAAGATGAAGGCATTTCTATTTCAAGGAACAAAACAAAGAGATACTGTAATGGCATATGTGAGCTACGTTTACCCTGAGGCATTTACCATAAAGTTCAGTTATTTTTTTATTGCATCATTCTGACAGCTGTGAATAGGAAAGTGAACATATTGGTATTGTCACTGGGAACTACCATTTGCATCTTTTGATACATGTGGGAGAGAAGAGTAATAGGTGAGGTACCAATATCTGTGTGCACACACAGCACCCAGAGCCAGAGAGCTCCCCTGGTTCCATTCCATTTGTAAGTCAAGAGGCACGAAACAGTTAAACCAACTGCTGATTTTTTAATTTTTCTATATATATTTCTATATATATATAGAGAGAGAGAGAGA